>NW_015150670.1:391732-393832 GCF_000732505.1 Cyprinodon variegatus
AACAGGTCAGAGTCAGGCAACCAGGAACACTAAAGAACTCTCACCCAAGACTGGAAAAATCTGGCATTGATGACTGGGTGAAAGGCTGGAGCAGGTGGATTAGATGAACGGTAAAGAGTGATGGGTGATATGCAGGTGAATGGAATGGGTAATCAAACCAGTCATCAGCGCCAAGATCATGACACTTTCAGGCATGAACATTTAGGCAACTTTTCTTGAAACTTCTTTTACAAAAAAACTTGAAATTATTTTAAAAGGACATTATTCTTAAGTTTTAAAAAAGAAGGGCAGCCTTGGGATTGAATTTACTCTACATCTTAATAAAATCTTATAGTAAACATTTCAACCTGGAGAGACTCAGATGGAGATAAGAAGCAATTAGAAAGATTTGATTGACATTAATGAAAATAAGTTATTTGGTGGTCAGACCCTGGCATAAGACATTATGTTGTAAATCATCTTGAGCCTGGATGAAAGACATAGGAAGAGGATCAGAATAGTCTGGTTGTGGAGAAAGCCAGAGTGTGAGAGGGTCTAGGATTGGGCTACAAGGGAAGGAGGAGATGTGGGAAGGTGAGTCAAAGTTTGGCCTAAGTGCTGAACGGGGAAGCTATGCCTTCGTCTTACTGGAGAGTGTCTTGAGAAAAGATTGGCTTTGGAGAGGGAGCTGCCTGTCTATGATTGGTTGAAGGGAGAACTGGTTGCGAGGGATGCCAGCAGCTGTTCCAGGTTAGCTGAGTAAGTCTTCCAGGTTGAATTTTCCCTTAGCTTCATTTATTCACAGGTTTCCAAGCAATGTTTGATGCTTTTGGAGGAATTACAGCCCTTGTGTTTTTGCGGATTAAAAAAATAAAATATTTTAGTAGGATTTAGAACATGACTGGCCTGTATCAGAGGTGATGGTAAATTAATTTTTACCAATACCCGTCTCAAAATATCTAACACTGGCATTGGTCCATTATGTGTTCTTCTATATGCTATCTGGTTTTAAATGCTAACCACTATACTTCCTTGATCAGTGCATTGTATGCTTGCCATGGACTGTACCCAGGCTGTTTTTTAAATTATAATACATAAATGTATCAAACTCAAAAGCATTGTCTTTGACAAGAAAATTGTCATTTGGAAAATTTCAGTAAAATATCTTAAAAAAAAAAAAAACGTAACATAGACATCAAGAAAAGGACCAACTTACAGAAGCAGCAAAGCTATGCACCACTGCCTCATAATCTGTTAAATCTCCCTGACGGCATGGTGTAAGGGTTGTGTGCTGTTTGTACAAAATGCCATGACATGACATTTGACATGCCTAAAGGGGATTTGGACACCTGGCCTTTAAAAAGAAAGCAATAATCAGACTTGGTAAAAGAAAAAAAACAAACAAATGTTTACATTGCCTATTGTTTTCTGTCATGTTTTGAAAATAATTTCTTTGTTTGCTTATCTTTTTCCACATATTTTCATGGAGGTGAAGTCGCTCTTTAATGGCATGTACATAGGGAGCTATGGAAACCTCTTGCGGGTTTCTATAGCTTTTTGCAGACAGTGTTTCTGTAAGTTATATTAAAAACTGAAAATTTTTGTTTCACATAAAAGCTCAAAGTGAAGTTTTTGTATGGTGTTCTACTTATGGGGGTATTTGACGTCTCCTGTCACAAGTTCATACTTTCAGAACATTTTTATAATTTTTACATCTTTCCCCTATCTTTTTCTCATGCTGTTCTCATTCTCAATGCCTTCATTTTACATCTGTTTCCTGCCTTCTAACTCAAATGTCTTGCCCTCCTTTTTGTCCTGGTTTTGTGAACCGTTAATAGAGTCAACTGGAAGGCAGACATAAAGCCTGATCTTCACATTCATCTGCTGGCCTGTCCAATAAATGCTGCTCTGCCTTTTAGCTCCATGCTCCCACCACTTCTGCTCCTTGGTTGATCCTTTACTGTCCTCCCTTGTCCCAAACGGTGCAGCATCTCCCCAAGCTCTCCGTCTCCCCCCTCTGCAGGAAAAACAAACAATCTTTGAGATGAAAGAAGGGATGGAAGTTTGTGTACATTCAGGGCCGGATCTATCAAAGGTTTGCGTGTATAAAAACGTGAGCTA
>NW_015150670.1:394441-398079 GCF_000732505.1 Cyprinodon variegatus
TGTCGTTCTAAATGCCATAAACCAAAAACAAACCACAAAACGCACAAAACCATCATTTAAATAGGGCGTCTCCAACAGTTTTGCACCTGCCACCAGTTACGCAATCACTCTTGTTAAATCACCCGCCATGGTTCAGCCCCTTGCGCAAAATTCCAGTTTGCGAGCTCAAATTACTGCACGCAAAATTGGATCTTGATAAATCCGGCCCTCAGTTTGATACTGTTAATAGAAGAAAATCTGTGAAGGTTAGGTCTTGTTTATTGCCAAATTACATTTTCTTCCCTTGTATCTGAAAACAAACAGGTCTTCACTGCCTAGAAGATACCACATTTATTTACACTGGATTTTTTACCGACCGTTTTGACTGTAGTTTGGAAAAAACTGAGGTCCCTTAAAGATGAATATTTTTTTCTGTGTAACATAAAATGTTGTTACTTTGAAAAGATGCAATAAAAGTTTAGCATTTAACGGCCTTTTATATAAAAAAGCAATTCAGATATTGTTTATTCTGAGCCCTTGTATGTTCCTTTGGTTTTGCTGATCTTACTTTTAGAGATTTTTTTTTCAGTTTGTGACCAATTTAATGTCAGCTATGTGTGCATAATCTTAGTGGGTGTGTGTGTTTTTGTGGGCAGTGAAGATGGCTGATTTGGCATCTTTGTTTATATGGTGGGAACTAAAGTCAAGAGAATTTTCTGGGGAAAAAATAGGGATAATCATTTGATATTAGTCTTTATGTATCATTCTTTTTTTAAAATTTTATGTGATGATATTGATTTATTATAGATTCAAGGTTTGTCTCTCCTGAGTTCTTATAGGTTTAGGACTGCACATGGATAGAGATCATATATGAATCTACTTCAGAATAGCATAAGCTTTTACTACTGCAGGTCAAGTTTTAAAGGAAAAGTCTGGTCAGCAAGGAATAATCAATGGATCATTATCTATACCTAAAACTAATACGTTCTCAGTGATTTAATGAATTTAGCTTTAATCAGCAAAAAATGAAAAAAAGTTTTTTTTGCCATGATCACTGACTCCAGGAGCTTCAATTTTTGCCCAAATATAGTAAAACCTCACAACTGACATCTTCCAGCAATGACGTCACGATGCGGTAAGCCAAATTGAAAGAAAGCAAATGCAAATTGCAAGCAAAATCAGCAATCAACAACAATTATTTAAGATTTCAAGAGGACTTCCCCACTGAAATTCGCGAGAGCTATAAATAAACTGACAACGTACAAGTACATGGCAGTTGGATGTTGTAATACATTGGGGGAAAGTAAAAAAAAATTTGTTATTTCACGTTGTTGGATTGTCAACTTGAAGAGGGAGGATTTCGAAGAAGAATGTTTTCAAGATGACTTGGATAATAGCGCGTTGTGACAAACACCAGATGCAGCACTGGGACTTGTTCAACAGCTGATACCACAGTGTGACGTCACCAACCGGTAGGAGACAGTAGTGTTCTTTGCCAAACATGGATGTCTCCAGTAAAGCAAATTCAAGTGAAAATTACTCTTAACCCTTTATTGGACCCTTTATTGGCGTTTTTGATCACTTTCAACCCCCTTACAAATGGAATCCCCCCCGTCCCTCAGTGAGGTCTAGAAGCACAAGATCTATATCCAGCTATTCAGCAAAGATACTGCTACATGACTGTACGTCTAATTTCTGCATTTGCCCAATTAGATGAACCCTTGAATGATATATTACCTACTGTAAATTAAGTTGAAAAAAATTTAACAAGTCAAGAAAAAAACATAAAAAAACTTATTGAAAAGTTAAAAAGTAAAGTTAAAAAGTTAATAAGCATAGTTAACACTCATATTTAGGTATTTAAACTAAAAAATGAAAGTGCCAGTATCAGCATTAATGCCTCTAAGGTTATGTTGTACCAAAAAAATCTGTTTCTTTCACTCTCAGTGTTTTTCATTAACTTCTTACAGAAGCTCTTTTGTTATTTTTCTTAAAGCTACAGTGTGTAATTTTCAGTGACATCTAGCGGTCAGACTGCAGACTGCAGCAACATAAACATCTCCCCCCCACCGCTTCTCCCCCCCAACAGTACGGCGAGCGTTACGGGACAAAATGTCTTCCACGACGTCCTCATCACCTACCTTCTCAAGTGATGAGGTTTGTTTACATAGATAATTTTAATACTGCCATCTATTGTTCAGTACAGTCTCAGTTCATCTCTCTCAACTTGCCGTAGTTACTTTCGAGCGTAATGGGCGATCTCGCAATCGCTAGTTTGTTGGCTCTGCGCTGCCGTAGCGCAAAGATGTCTGCCTCCATGGCTGCGAGAACCGCTCCTATATAATTATAAATAACGAATTCTAAGGCAACGCAAATATTAAGGTTAAGAGGCTGAGCTCGTAGATGATGATAAATAACATAGTTATGTATAATATTTTACATTTCTGACCGTATATCCCTGTAATTATTACACACTGTAGCTTTAATATATTCGGGCAAGTTGGCGTTTCTTGTTATTACATTGACATTCATTTTTGCCATCAAAATATTAATAATAATATTATTTCCCTAAGTGCCCTATAAAGGGTTTATTCAAATACTTATTTATTGAACAGTATGTCATAATTTCATATTAAAAGTACTTTCAGAAGTTTGAATTCTGAATATGATCAGACTTTTCCTTTAAGGGAAGAGGTATCAGATTCTGAAAAAGATTCATAGCACTGCTAAAAGAAGTTCAGGAAAACATTTAGATGGCAGAAATAACCAATAAAATGGTTACTGAGTTAACTTTCAGTGTTTTGTTTAAGTAACAGCATGAAAGTCCTGTGTGATATCCCGATCTTTCCATTTTCACCATTCTCCACCTACTGCAGAAAAGAACCAAATGGAATAGGTAAATATATGATAAAATTTTAATGATAAAAAAAATGGAAATGACACTTAATGCATCATCTAAAAATGCTGGTGTACACAATCAAAGGCCATTTCCTGAGCTGCTCCTCTCAATCTGTGAAAGCAGAAAGTGCAGCTAAGATATCCTTGATAAGTTACAGAAGGCAATATTCACAAATTTTTAAATCCATATTTATTCTAGAAGAGACTTATTTTTGTTTACTGTTGCTCTGGAGGTCACATAAACATCATTGCTGACAGGTAATGTGGTGAACAAATTGCAGCCAACTGCATGCCTTTGCACAACAGGACGGAAAGTGGAATGAAAGGCTTCCTGCTGCGTTTTTTTTTATTGCAGTTGAAGATTATTTGGGTTAGCAGTCCTTACAGTAGATATACAGTAATCATTTGTATGATGAAAGTATTAGACTTTCATAAATATATAAATAGCCATTGGCACATATTCATATCTTACTTGTTGATAAAATGCCTCTTTTATAGCTGTTTATGACATTTTTTTGACATTAGCTAAATGTGTGGGGCATTTTGAAAGAAAAATATAATTTTTTCTGAAGAATAATTTTTTTAATTAATTCTATTAAACATATTTTTATTATTTGGGGAGAAATGCCATCAAATGTCAACTACTTGAAGTGTTACTGCTAAAAATACCGCTACTAAAAATGTTTCTAATCAGACAGTAAAAACAGTAAATGAAAACAAGGAGAGGAAAAATGCTCCATTTTTCTAAGTCTTTAACTCCT
>NW_015150670.1:398935-402936 GCF_000732505.1 Cyprinodon variegatus
CATCCATCCATCCATCCATCCATCCATCCATCCATCCATCCATTTCCTTCCACTCATCCACCATCGAGGCTGGTATCTCAAACAGTCTACTGCTGATTGTTAAACATATTCTGTTTGACTTCTCTGCAAATTATGAGATACATAATAGCATTATATCATATCATGATTATATAAAGACTGTTTTTTTCATTAAAATTTTTTGAAAGGATAAAAAGAAAATGATTTTGTTCATTGTATTTATTTTTTTTAAACTTGACAACCTATAATATTACTTCTGCACAAAAAATTTTCTAAGTGAATCTTAAAAAAAAAAGATATATATTCTCGGATTTAACAGTTAAAAGAATATGATGTAGAATAGAGAAAAGATGTCTGGGTTTGATAAATGATGTTTGAAATGTAATAAAGGTCTATTTCAATAATTGAATGTGAGGAAAGGGAATCTTATTGCAGTCTCTAGCCAACAGGAGTAGTAAAGGTTTTCAATCAACTTCTTGTTATATTCAACTTTTTATGTTTTTCATTTTCCCAAAACGCTTTCATTATTATTGTTACTATTATTACGTCTTTGAGCACCTTTGCATGGCAGAGGGATAAAGAAGCGACTCAGAAAAACACCTCTTGCATGTCTTACCTGAGCTACATAATGTGTTAAAAATCTTTACTTCAGGGTCCAGGGTCTCCTGCACAGTGACTCGATTCACACTTTTTCCACACACTTGCATGCAACAAATCAATTTCCCCATGAAGTGAAAAACAAATTCACAACTAATGAAAGGCCTGAGCAGGACTGTAGAGCAAGACTGCAATTTTTTATAGACCAATTAGTGTGAAGGTGAGAACATATCTATTGTAGGCTGCCACGTGCATTGCATTAACTAGATCCAGAATAACCAGCCCTGCCAGGTAGAGGAAACACCAACTGCAAGTTTTATATCAAATTATATCTGAATGGAAACATAAAAGCAAAACAGAAACAAAAGTTGGATGCATCAAAAATCTGACTGAATGTTTAAATAAAAAGCTTGAAAGAAAGGCAGTGGCTTTTCCAAACCCTAGGGGTCTTTATTTTCCTCTGACAGAAAGGAAAAAAATTAAGTTATTCTTAAAAAAAAACCTGAATCGTTAGTTACCACATGTCGTAAGATGTGTGCATCTTTTGGAAGGTTTAAGAAATCTGTCTCAACATTTGCAAGGGGATTACTGCTTTGCATTATGGACATGCGCCTTACGGCAGGCAAGCAGACACCCTTAACTGGACCTTGGATAAGAAAACTGGATATGGACCCGCATCAATGTTATTCATATTCGTAGCAAAGACACACAACACATCTCTGGCAGAAATTGTTGAGTTTAGTGCCATCAGAGCAGAGGACAGTGAGCTGTCTGTAGGTAGGCTGTACCTGTGGCTAAAGACATGTTCCTCAGGTGACTGTCTAGATGAAAGTGATGGAACAGCTATTTGGCTCAGAGCAGAAAGAAAGACTCACAGGCTCCTTACCTTCCGTTCTTTACTGGAAGCACACCTAGTATTGTGTAGCTAATTTACTGGAGCAGTTCAATAAAGTTGTCAAGCTGCCAATCCATTTTATTACATCGAAGGTTGGGGGGTTTACTTCCTAACTACTACAAGGGCAAATTGGTAAATACAATCATAGCAAAAGGTTTAATGTACCTTAATAATTTAATTTAAATACAGAGTATGCATTTTTGCACACACAAAAACAACCTTTTTTGGAGAGAAAAAAAGGTTTTGGCTATAAGTCAGTGGTTTGAGGGCCTGGTTCTGGGTCCTTCCTCTGCCCTGGACCCAAGACATGGGTCCCCCCTCCCCACCCCCCTCAGTAGTCATGCTCACCTGGCTCCTGGGCCACACTTTGGACACCCATGGCAATGCTGTACGGAGCTGTTTTATTTTTGCCTAATGCATCTAAAAACAGAACTACATTGATTACATGTCAGACAACCAACACAGTTTGTTGAGCTGCAACAATTCATTTCAATATGTTTCCAAAAATATTTTGTTCAACACATTTTGTATAGGATTGAATTAATAAGATACCGACAAAAGGGCAAATAAAAGTGTTTAAATTGCAGCAAAACATTTCATAGACATAGCAGCCATGTTGGATTTCAAAAGCAAAACTAGTAGAAACATCTGATCTGTTAAAATCTGACTTCTCGGGCCATTCTTGTTTCCTTTTTTTTAAAGGAAAAGTCCGGTCACTATAACGTTTGTGGTGATTCAATGAATTTAGCATTAATCAGTGAAAAAAATAAAGATAATAATTTTTGTTGCAATCACTGAGTCTGGGATCGGCCATTTTTGCCTACATATAGTAACACCTCACTGCTGACATCTGACATCAGTGACATAATGGTGCAGTAAGTCTAAGGCCATTCTCCCTGTTTTACAAGCAAAATCAATGGGAGCTACTAGACACACCTGCAATCAACAACAATCATCTAAAATTTCGAGAGAACTTCACCATTGAAATTCGCAAGTGCTTTAGATAAACTGAAAACGCCCAAGTAGAAGTAATACATCAGGTAAAACTGAAAAAAGTGTTATTTCACCTTTTGGATTCATGATCCTCCACAGATGTTTTTTTTGTCATATGTAGCCAACATTTCGAAGCACAATGTTTTAAAGATTACTTGGATAATAGCGTGTTGTGACAAACACCAGATACAGCACTGGGACTTACTCAACAGCCGATACTGCACCGTGATGTCACAAACCGTTAGGTGGCAATAGTGTTCTTTAACAAACTAAACCAATTCCTTTAGTAAAGCAAATTATAATGAAAATTACTTTTAATAAAAATAAAAATAAAAACACCATTTATTGAACAGTATGTAATAATTTCATATCTAAAGTATTTTTCAGAAGTTTTAATTCTGAATATGACCGGATTTCTCCTTTAAATGTGGAACTCCAGCCCTTGAAGGTCCAAAGATGAAAACAATGCATAAATGTAAAAGTACCAGCTGTGTGTGTGTTTTTTTTATATATTTCGTTAAATAACTAATAAAAATATAACCAAAATAATTATCATATCAGTAAACACAGTCACAGAGAAATCTGTCCTAAAAAAAAAAAAAATCAGTTTTTTTTTTAATGAGATATAATGCACAACTGAATTTAAAAACATATCTTTCAAATAGTTTAAATCTGTGGTCTCAAACTAAAATCCTCAAGGGTCAGTGCCATGCAATGTTTAGACGTGTCCCTTGCCCTACACACCTGATTTAAATGGCTTAAAACTATCTCACTGGTATGTAATCAAGCTTTACAGAGCTATGCTAATGAGATCATTGAAGTCAGGCATGTTGAAATAGAGATGCATCTAAGAATTGTAAGACACTGGTCTTTATTTATCTAAAGCTGTAGAAGCTAAACCATAAAGTACACAGGTTGTTTTATCAATATTCTGTAACATTTTAATATAAGAAGTAAAGTTTACAGAATTAGCTTAAACACCATACTGTATCAGCTTTATTTATTTGTAATCCTTGCATTTTAAACTAACCCACCACTGAAAACATGCTTTGATAATGCTCTATAATGACATCACCAATTAAATAAATAAGAATTGGATATTTAGCCTGATGTGGAAGGTTAAATAGTAATATGATTCAAGCCACTCTTAAGTGCCTGATGTTTGTGTTTTTTCCTAAACCTCTCAGGCTTCCTTTCTTTATCCCACTTATCTTTAAAAGCCCTGAGAGAGACATCAGTCACTGCTCTGTCAAAAACACACTCAGACATACGCTAATTATTCTCATCCAGGCATTTGTTGTCCAGTCCTTGTAAATGCACACTGTGTTTATGATTGTAATAATACTCAAAAAAATAAATGGGGCAATAAAAAACAATATTTTTATCTCTTACATCTCTTTTCCACTGACCTGAAACAAATACGTTGATCACACACCATGTTTTTTTTTTTTTAAGTAAGTATAATATATATATATTTTTTTTGAATTTGTGAATAATC
>NW_015150670.1:403485-412187 GCF_000732505.1 Cyprinodon variegatus
TTTTTTTTTTTTTTTTTTTTTACATACGGTTGCTGTTAAAGATACAGCACTGAAGTAGCTTAATTTCCTAGGAAAAACGTGCAGTCTGATCATTGAAAGCTTTGTTTCTGTCTCAATGACTCTTACTTGTGAGGTTCCTCAAGGCTTAATTCTTGGCTCGCTTCTGTTTTTGTTACCCACTGTTTTCGTTTTTGATACCTACTCCCTTTAGGGTCTACTTTAACAAAACATAGTATTTCCTTCCATTGCAGACAACTTTCAGATTTACCTGCCTTTGATACATAATAATCCTTGCTCTACCTAATCCCTTTTAAATTAGATATATTTGGATATGTCAAGCCTTGAATGCCTCTAAATATTTAGATTTTCAAATGGAGAAAAAAAGAATACATCACGCCACCAGCTTATTGATTTTTGATGCCTAGAGCCATAACTTTTAGCCTTTTAGGCTTTGGCTCCCAGACTTAGGAAATTATTGCCTATTAGACAGGGTTCTTCACTTCCTATTTTGAAGTCTCTTTTAAAAAGCAAATTTATAACAATTAGCATTTGACAGGTTTATTTTAAGAGCGTTTTAATGTCTGTCTAATGTCTTCTGTTTATTTTATGCTTGTACAGCACTTTTAATAATCATATTTTTTTACTCATCGAATACATTGGATTTAAAGACCTTCTAAAACCCTTTTTTACTGCAGTTACTGCTGCAAGTTATCAATGTCCACCTTGCCCATTCAAAGACTTGTACACATTTACATTCATCACAGTATATATATATATATATATTTAGATATAGATATATATCTCTCTCTATATATAGAGATATATATCTATATATCTCTATATATATATCTATATATATATAGATATATATATGGCAATTAGTTGCTTAATTTTTTAAGAGATGTCAAATTTCCATTTTGTTAACTTTTTTGCAAAAAATCTATAAATGTTCATTCACCTCATAACTATCCTGTTTGCTTTAAGGGGAGAAAATGTGACTGTAGCTGATATGTGACAATTATTTACAGTAGAGCTCCTTTACTCCATCCTACCTCTTCTTTAAAACTTACTATAAAGATTGTGTTCAGTGTTGATTAAATGTTAATGCTTGTCTTGCCTGAAGCCAACAAGGCTCTCAAATACAGAGCAATTAAAATCTTAAGGACAAATCTGGATGAAGCAATAGCCTTTGGTTTGTTTGTTGAGACTGCGGGTCTGGGGTCAGCCACTGACCCTTACAAACAAACAGACCTGAAGCACACTGACATCATCACAATGCTGAGAGCGCTCATGGCTGACAATGGTTATTGCATGAAAACAAGACCATGAATAATAAAAAAGCAAAGAGGGATTGTTTGGAGAAAACATTAGCCTGCTTTTATGGCGGAATTGTTGTTTGTTCCTGCAGCTTATGAGAACACATTTTCTTTTTTTTATAAACACTAAATGAGAAAATATTCACTAATATTAAATTTACCAAACAGCCTGTTAGTTTGCACTTTTACTGTTAGTGTGTCTTATCTATATTAGAGTCTGTGGGCCTCAGGGTGTGAAGGAGATGTGGGATGGCACCTAACATTAATAACAGGTTTTACTTTGACAAATGGATTTAATTCAGCTTTGTATTTAGTCTGCCCACACACACACACGTCCACACACACAGCCACACGCACCACTGTTTGGCAAACAAAGGCCATAGCTGGCATTGTTTGCTGTTACTAATTGGACGTGTGTTACATTTTTGGTGGGTTGGTTTCGCCTAAAATACCGGTGCCTTTTAGACAGTTAATGTTTGGACTTCGATATCTTTTGCTGGGATGGAGAAACCACATATCAATTATTCAACCTGCATGCCGCTTAGTCAGATACTCAAGAATTCGTCTCTTTCTGTCTTTCTTACCTGCAGGGATTACAGGAGAAGCAGAGATGGGACACACTGTGCTGGTTTCACAGTGAATTAGCATTCTGCTGTTGTGTTGACCAGTATAATGTGGGTTATTGAGTTGAGGACCAGGCGGGTGATGCTTACAATGCTAGCCTTACTGGACACTATCGTAAGAGAAACAAGCTAATAGCTCAAAGACGTTAAGCTTGAAGACCAGTGAGGAGGACATAAATCATAAAAACATGCACTTAAAGGGCATGATAAACTTCAATTCATTCCATGTGTTGTAGAAGAATAAAGAACATAGATTTGAGATGAACCTTTGGCAAAACCCCTTTTTCATAAAAGATTCCTGAGGTGTGGAACGGGGTGGAATTTTATATTTAAAAGAGCTCTAAAACTCTCTATACTCCTAATCAAATTAAAATCAGAAATTACATATTAACATGCAATTTAGAACTTAACTTAAATTCAACTAAAGGGCAAACAAATATTAGAAAAATTAAATACTTTTTCATCCAAAACTTTCTTTGAGACCTTAACATTAGGGTTAAACTGAATGATTTATGGACCTGCTTATAACTTCCTTCACCTACCTAAAGAAAGGTAACCCTCTATTATGATACCGCCTTAAACTTGATTCGTGGAGGTCATGAGGTTACTTTGGTGAAGTTCAGTGGAAGACACCAGCATTTAAATTACCAGAGATAAACCCTTGGAATATACAGTATAACTCTGAATAATTTGCATTTTTACCTTTACTTTCTTAATTCAATCCCTAAAAATGCATTTACTTTGACCAGATTTTAATTGAGATGCTTCAGTTTGATCTTGTGACCTAAGAGCTGGAGGAGTGCAGAGATCTGTAATAATAAATATTATTGTAAGACATTTTTGTAAAGATACAAAAAATAAACTAAGACTAAGAAATCAGGAAACTGACACACGGTAACCCTGATGACTGTATAATTATCTTCTTGTCACACAGCTTTGATCATTGGACAGTTTAATTTCCACTTTCAAAATCCCCACTTGTTATGTCTACAAAAAAGTCGTCTGCAAATTTTTATGCTGTGTTTGTTCTGGGGTCATGATAATTAAGAGGACAGGTGGACAGTTGCTTGTTAGCAGCCTCCAGCTGTGAGCAAGATGCCACCTCTGACCTGAATTTTGAGCTTCAAACAGTAGGGGGGGCGTTGCTCTGCCGGTGACCCCGAAACCAAAAAAAAAAACCATCAGGTTTTTAGTCACAGGGTGGGAGAAAAGGGGTGAGTAAATAGTCCCAATTTTATTTCAGGGCCCCCTCAAATGAAAATACTAAAAAAGAATGTTTTTAAATGTTGAGGTTTGGCGAAGGCAAAAACTGGGTCCTGGGAGGACTTTGGGGAGACCATGGAAGAAGACTATTGGACGACCTCAAAGTGATTCTGGTAAAGCGTCTGCCTCCATCCAGTCACTATACAAGTGCAGCATTAAGTCAAACCTGTTCCCAGTTCATATCGGACTCCACCAGTGCTGCTCCTATCACCGGTCCTGTTCACAAACCTTTTGGACAAGATGTGTAGTTGCAGCCAAGGGCGGTAGAGGGTTCAGGTTTGGGGAACATTTCATTTCTGTTTTTTGTGGATGAAGTGGTTCTGATGGCTCCATCCTGCAAATACCTACATCATCCCCTTGGCAGGTAGTTCTTCCATCTTTTCCATTGCCCCCTGAACACTTCCTTCAGGTGGTGTTCCAGGCACGTCAAATTGGAAAGAGGGTCAGACAATATCCCAGGTCACGCTGAAGGGAGTATGTTGCTTGGCTGGCCTGGTAACTCTTTAGCTTCCCCTCATGGAGCAGAATGAGGTTTGTCAGGAGTGGGCAATCTGCTGAAACCGAGTTAAAGTGCGTTTGGCTATGCTGTGTTGGCTGTCGTGAGATTACATCCGCTTTAGTGAAGCAGATGATGACGGCACTACATATTTAAATAATTAGCTCTCAGAAGGTATTTCAAGAACATTAATATTAGCTATTTTACACACAGGCCAGACTTTGGAAGTCTCTATTGTTGTCCATTGTTCTGTGACAGCTTCACTGAAGATAGAAGAATGGCTAAAAACTTGGTGATCATTTTAAATAAACTTGATATTTGCTATCTTCCTATTCTGTATTTTAAATATTTCTTCTTTTTTTCAAACCTTTTACATTGCTTCTATCTCAGCTCTAAGTAATCTTAGGTTTTACCCAGACTAAGTTATGGGGACAGCAATTTCCACAGAGACGCACAGACCTCCTTCTTACCAGAGACACCTCCTACAATTACTGTGTCAAGGATTCCAGGACCAGCTGAGAGATATAGTCCCTCCAACATCCCCTGAACCATTTCCTGGCTCCCATCCAGAAGGAACATGGAAACTCTCATGAAATCCTAAAGGTTCCTGCATATGGTGCAGAACTGGTCCAATGTTCTACGTCCTGGGTTAAAACCACACCGTCCTTCCAAAAGCAGAGGTTCCTTCTAAATCAGAAAACTATCCTCTCTCTGGTACCTTTTTGTGAAGGGACACAACTGCCCCAATCTGCCAGTCCAGAGATACTAGAATTGTTGGGGCATTACTGGAAACAGCCCAAAAATATCAGAGACCTGAGATACTCAGAGTGGATCTCATCAACACGCAAAGCCTTGCCACCATAAAGCTTTTTGACCACTTTGGTGACTCCAGCTTGGGTCAAGAACTCCAAGTCTCTGCTTCACAAAGGAAGACATAACAGCTGGGTTGAGCAGATCAAATAATTCCTTCCATCATAAAATAATGTCCTCAGTCTTGGTTAGCAGCTACACATCCTCACTGGGAACAATATTGGCCGTCAGTGGGTTCGAAAGCAAGCTGATATTCTATGTCCCCAGAGGAAGTTCAAGCATGTGGCTCTGGCTGATGAAACCTTTGCCTCTGGCTGTTGCAGTTCTCTTTGCAGTGATCCCTCATGGGTCTTGCAGTTGACGGGCGTAATAGGGCTTGGTCTTGCTGGGACGTGTGACAAGTAATCCAGCCACAAGGTGGTCGCTGAAAACTTTTAACTCTTAGATGGCTCATGGATTAGTTCTTGGCTCTGCTGCATAGGGCAACGTCGCTAGCCTCGATTTCATTCTCACCATGAAGATTTCTGAAGCCTTCTGTGTTTTAACTTTTTTCTGCAAAATGTAATGAAAAAATATTTGCGGTGTGGAATAAACATTTGTTCTTACTTAAAAACTACTTATTGGGAAGCATTTAAGTTTTTTTTATTTGAATTGACAAACATCTACAGAATATATAATAAAAAAACTTATAAGAATACAGTTTTCTAAGATATTTTTATTTGTGTAGATTTTATTGCAAATGGCATACTAACATTGCTTGTATCCTCTCCTGTAATCAATGGAAGGAAAATCTGTACTTTTATTTTAGAATTTGTCCTCACTTTGCATGCTTCCAATGACGTTTTAGTTGTTTCGCTTTGGTGATGAACCCCAATTCTTTGACTTTGGAAGGGCTCCTTGCTATAACTTTAATCTTTACCTTTTACCAGAGATTTGCTATAAGAATCATATAAGGATGGGCCGGGCCATTCTATGTGTCTAAAATCAATTCCTTTTAGAGTAAAAACTGGTCAAATGTAAACAACATTACTAGTATTAACAAACTAATAATTTAGTGTCTTATTAGGTTTTTGATTACTGGATAATCAGAATACCTGATTAAACAGCAGGTTTATTAATCTATTTTAATAATTAAACAAGCCAACAACATTTAAGTTTTTAATTGTAATATGAATAATGGAATATAAAGCTGGGGGTTTAACCGTGTTGCATGGTCTATGAAGCTTTGAATAAATATATAACATATTCAGGCTTCACACTAGCCCTACTCCAAGCAAAGATGCCAACAAGAGCAGCCAGTAAAAAAGGAGAGACCCCAGGGTCTCCTTGCTACAGAGTCCCTGCAACTGGGATCTATTTGGAAATACTCCTAAATATCTGTCACAACAACAGGTGATAAAGGGCAGTCTTGGTAAAAAGTAAATACCCAACAGGAGAATGGCAGCTAAATGCTAGATTCTAAACACCATATTGCTCAGGTTATTTGGGGTTTAGAATGACCGTAGCAGCAGGTCTGTGGCAGTTAGTATACACAGGATTCTCTGAGGGAAGCGGTTGCTATTTTTCAAAGCCCATAAAACAAACAAAGACTGAACGGGCAACCTCCAGCTCAGCCATAAAATCCACTATTAGAAAATAACATTTAGGCAAAAACAGGTATTTAAAAGATTTATTTGGTTCATTGAAAGTTCAACGGTCTAACCTATTTAACTTTTCTAAATCTAATTAAAAAAGTTATTAAAAAAAGTTTAAAAAAATTAGTTGAACAGTTGATAATTTTGAAGGATACTGTGAGGCAGACACGTTTTTCTTTCATTTTTCTACTTTAGGACTCACTGAAAATACTAACAGAAATACTGATGGCTCTGTGGGGCTGACATAAATCTTCTTTTAATGTATTAAATTCAGTTTAAAATATTAAGTTCTGTGAGTAATTAATTTGCATTAATGTGGGTATCTTTCGCAACAGAGTTAATGCAATTGTTATTTTAGGGTTATTAAACTACACACAACCCATTCACCCATCTAGATCTGCCCCAGAATCTGGTGATGAGACTAGACAACATTGAATATATAGAGATATAGACCAGGAGCCATTCTGGTTGTACCTGATTCCACTTCACTATATTCTAATCCTGTAATCCTTTTGTGAACATTTAACTTTCAGTCATAAAGAGAATTAATTTCCCAGGTAACAACTACCTTGGAGCCAATACTAATCATATCCCATACCATTCCATCTATCTTTCAGACCATACAAGAAAAGACGAATGTTAACACCAACAAAGAAGATGACCTGCTCCGAAGTCCTTGGGATTTGATTTATCAGACCAACAGTATCTAAAAGCCAAATAGACTGAATTTATACAGTACTTTAAATACCTAAAAACTCTCAAAGAGCTTTGCCCTAGACGCCTATTAATCCAGATCTTCATATACACTTAATACACAGACTGGTAGGTAACTTGGAAGCTGAGAAAAAAAAATACTTTCAGATGGCAAGATAAATCATTTACCCACTCTTTTATGATTGACGCACTAGAACTTAACTTACAAGTCTTGATTACAGTTGTGGAGAACTTTAAAGAAGGGTTAGGCTGTAAAATTACATCATCCCAAGCCTTAAAGATGTCTCACAGGTCAATTTAATATAAGAAAAGAGTATGAAACAACTGTGCACCTACTAAACATGGCTGTCAACCTGCACTGAGTGGCTGGGTGAGTAGAGGTTTATTCAGAAGAGCAGCTAAAAAGCCGATAATAACTCCCGAAGAGATACAGAGATCAACATCTCAGCTTTGAAATCTGCAGAATGTATAATTATAAGCCTGGTGCTTCACATAGTCTTCATTGTGAAATGGACAGAAGAAGCTAGTTCTTAAAAGGAACAATAGGTAAATAGGAGACACAGTAAGACATACTTCAAAAGGTATTTAGAGAAGATCAAACCAAAGATGTTTTGTCCTGCATGTAAAATGATATGTGCCATAAACAGGATGATGGAGCATCATGCTGTGCAGATGCTTCTTAATAATAATAATTGAACTTTATTAATCTCACATTGGAGAAATTTATCTCTGCATTTAACCCATCCCCTTGGTTAGCAGTGGGCTGCCGGGGAGCATTGTGGGGTTAAGGGTTTCCCTCAGGAACCCAGAGCACTGCTCTAACCACTAGGCCAACACTCTTTCTTCAGGAAGGATGGGAAATCTGGTAACTTAATGGGAAGTTGGAAGGAGCTAAACAACAGACAATCCTAGGAAATGATGTTAGAGGTTGCAGAAGTCTTGATAATGAAAGATAAATTCACCTTTTAGAGGATAGACAAACTACCAGACCTTCACTGATAGGATGGATGACAGCATAATGATGTTCAAGAGTAGCTAAGTTGAAGTCCAGACATAAATATGCAGCAAAACTTGAAAACTGTTTGACACAGATCTCTGCATCCAACCTGACTGAACCTGAGCTGCTGTGAAAAGAAGATTGAGTTCAAGTATCACTCTATAGCAGGGGTCGGCAACCCAAACTGCTCAAAGAGCCATATTGGACCAAAAGAACAAACAAAAAACAAATCTGTCTGGAGCCGCAAAAATGTTAAAGTCTTATATATAGCTTATATGGAAACACGGGCTCTAAGTGCATTACCTCACTATAAAAAAAGACTACGTGGGCTTAAATACAGTATATAATAAGCATTCATGATAAAATGTTTAACGGCGACCTGTCCCGTGTGTAACCGTAGACAGCTGGAGATAGGCACCAGCACCCCTCGCAACCCCAGCTGGGATAAAGCGTGACGGAAAATGGATGGATGGATTAAATGTTTATACTGGAGCAAATGTTACATTGTAGCATGAGGCGAGGGAGGAACAGGAAATTCTCTCACCACGTGGAGTTCACTGCATGCTGCTTCACCGCCCGGTTTAGGTTTTGTTGCATTGATAAAATTATAGAAACACGATAAAGGAATCTTTCTGTGGTGAGTGTGGTGAGTTGATTGATTCAGGAGTTACCTAACAGGAACTGATATTCATCAGAGCAGTGCTCTCTAACCCCAAAATCCCAGATCTTCTGTCACCAGTTTTCCTTGGTGTAGTTTTTATTTAGAGGATTTGGGGGAAAAATGGAAGAACATTCACATACCTGCATCAGTGCGCTACCTGTTAGATCTATGAACGGTTTTCCATGCTT
>NW_015150670.1:412226-437686 GCF_000732505.1 Cyprinodon variegatus
TCTAATTTATCCAAAACTTCTGCAAAGGTGCTTTACCACTCCCTCCTAACTTTGTGATCGGCTGCACATTTAGAATTCCTTCACTGGAAATGCCTTTCAAAATGCCTCTTTTTATTTTTTGACAAACACTCATTACAAAGCAAAAATGCATGCAATCCTTCCGCATTTAAAATGAAAGCAAATGATTTGGTCTAATCTTTTTTGAGGCAAAAGAGCCACAGATTGTCGAACCCTACTCTATAGATATGCAAAGCGGGAAGAGCCATACCCTTAAATTATTTCAGCTGGTATTTAAGGCACGCATGGGACAATGTCCTGCCTCAAGACAATGGGACACAAATGCATGCCACACTTTAAAGATTTTATTGGGGAAAAAAATCCTTCCCCTTCACAGCAATGCACTATGTGAAGAAGTTCATAATAAAGTTTATATGGATACCTTTGCAAGGCAGTTTAAAAGATCAAAGCAGTAGATGTGTTTTAATACTACATTTTTCATTAATGTATATCATTTATGTTAGGGGAGTTCAGAAGCCTGTTGATGCCAGTGAACTACTGTCTGAGAAAATAAAGACAGAGTAGATTGCTCTTTGTCATTGCGTGCGATAGGAATAAATTCACCAGGGAAACTTTATTAAAGAAATTTAGAAGACAGAAATGAGAAAATCTAACTAAAAGGAGAAAAGAGCCCAGGTTGCTTTAATTATGATTCCAGATGTTTAACTGCAGCTATTTAGTCAACTACTCATGGGATCAATAAAAAAACAAAGGAGTTGTGAAGATAAACGGAGGTAAACAAAGAGATCGAAAGCAGCGCAGGATGAATTGAGAGGGTGG
This sequence comes from Cyprinodon variegatus, assembly GCF_000732505.1. Classification (NCBI taxonomy): domain Eukaryota; kingdom Metazoa; phylum Chordata; class Actinopteri; order Cyprinodontiformes; family Cyprinodontidae; genus Cyprinodon; species Cyprinodon variegatus. The sequence goes on from NW_015150670.1 coordinate 413,064, forward strand.
GGGCCGTGAAGTCGTGGATGGAGGAAATGTGGTTGCAAAGCAAAAGCAGAAGCAGCAGAAAACAAGGGGGGGATGAAGGGATGGAGAGTTGAGATGATGGATGTGCTGCTCTCGTTTTGTGCCCCCTAACGAAGACTCTAATTAGTGTTTGTGTAATTCCACACTGTCTCCTCCGCCTGCTCATCTTAATTAACTACATTCATCTTCCCCTCCCTCTATCCATCCCTTTCTCTCATCCTCCCTCCCTCTGCCCTCCTAAAATAACATACTGACTGTCTGAACCCCACCTGGACCAGACCTGCTTTTACTCTCTCTCTCCTTCTGTTTCTCTCTGGCTCTCTTTCTTTATTTCTTTCTTTCTTTCTCTCCACATACCTTCATTTCCTATATCCCCTTCATCCTTCTGTTTTACTTCACCCCACTTGTTCTGTCTGCTGTCTTATTTTCTCACCATGGAAAAAAACTCCTCTCCTTTTTCTTTGTCTCTCCTGTGGTTGACTTTGCTTGGTTGATATAAACGCTTGCCCACCTCTGAGAACCTCCAAAGCCATATATTGTGACAACTCATTTAGCCGCCCTGATCATTAATTTTATCAATGGGCTCAAGAAGCAGCACCAACACAAGAGACATGTGGTTATACATTTTAGTCGCATAACATGTTCCACCAGTAGTGAATTTAAAACAGCCTTAAGGCACGGTTTGCTCCTTTAAACTGGAATTTTGCAGAATAGTATAAACAATTAGTATCTTGGCTGTAATGAAAAAAAAGCAGAAGTGAAGTAATCTTAGTTTTATAGTTAGTGAGAAAATTATTAACAGTGAGGGAAAATTATTAGGACGCTGGAGGACATTATGTGTGTTTTCTAAAATATTAAGACAAATTTTTAGGTAAAAGGACAGTAACAAGTTCAATCAAAAAATATGGGAAATTAAAAACACAAAAACATTATGGTCAAAAGAGTCAGTAAATTTAGGAAAGAAATTCAGAAGAGATTTTAACAGTAAAGCACTTTGAAGACAAAGCCAACGTGCCCTGGGTTGAATGCCTTAGCAAATTAACTTAAATTCAACCTTAAACCTCTCTTCCATAATGAAAGTGAGAGAAGAATCAATGTAATTCCTGTTTTGTTTTTGCTTCATTTTTAAATAAGAAATAAAATCAAAATAGGTGTCCTTACTTTTTTGTGGTATTTTGATGCTGAAGTAGAGTGGCTATACGCATCAATAATCAGGTGGTTTCTGAAAGTTACATTGTACTTTAAATTACTCTGAAAATCAGATAGAAATGTACTGATATTAGAAAATTTAATTCGTATTTTTGAATACTTAAATATTTTCAAATCCATGTACTTTTGAATACTTAAGTATTTTTAAAAGTGAGTGCTTCAATACTTGAGAAGATGTTTGATTGAGTAACTTTTGCTTGTATTTGAGTACGAATTGACTATGAGTATGAAAACTTTTACTCAAGCACTACTTTTGAGTACTCCGTCCACCACTGTATAAAACCAGATAAAAGCTGAACAAAAATAATTCTGAACTGAGGTAAGTAAGTGGACAGATTTGCTTTCTCGTAGAACTTTTTAATTCCAGATTGAAGACTGACAAATCGAGACAAAAAACAACTAAAATGTATGTTTGGCATAAACCAGAAACATTTTAGGAAAATAAACTTATACCACTTCTGAAGAATCAAGTCGGGAGTGTCATGGTTTGGGATGCTTTGCAGCAGAGCCATGCAAGTTCCTAATATAGTGTCCACCATGATGTCTGCCTTGTAGCACAAGGTGCATGAGGAAAATAAGACTGTCTTTTTTTTTTTTTTTTTTTAAATAAGACTGTCTGTGGAAACAACATGAAATTGATCCAAAACATTTGGGTAAATTCACTGAAGGCTAACAGAGGATGAAGAAATAAAAAGCATGCCTAGTAAAGGCCTGGGGGTCAGTGATTGGTGCAGTAGATGGCAATTTATGGAAATTATTTCAGCCAAAGGGGTGAACGTGAAACTATTATTGTAATCGGTTCCCTAGCTCTTTTCTTACCTAAAAATGTTTTTGTTGTTGAAATATTCTGCTTATTAAAATATTCAGTATTTGTTATATATTGAATCAGAATCTACATTATATGAGTTGAAACTCTACTTCTTTTGCAAATATTGAAATGATAAAAAAGTGTTGATAGAAAGATTTTGCATATGTGTGAAAATATACTAAATGTTTCCTGTTCGTTAAGGATTTACTCAACTTTAATAACATGGATGTTAAATATTGTTGTATGTAAGCGTCAGGTCTTGCTTCTGCATATCTAAGTTCATATTTTTTTTAACAATATGTGTTATAATTTGATGCACTTTTTCTTTTTGTTAGAAAGAAGTTGATGCTTCACTATGGGAATGTTGTAGATAATTCTTACCTGAGTACTTATAGCCTTATGTAAAATGAAATACCAAACTGAGTTACATTTTCTCTGAATCTGCCTCCAATTTTCCCCTATAGGAAGACCAACTGGGTTTATAAGACAGTAATATAGATTTGACTGGCAGCCAAAAGGGAAAGAGAGACTGAAGGGGCTCTGTGAGGTGCATTTACAGATGGAGATGACAGGGCTGCTGATGACTGGTCTGTATTGTGTTATTGTAGAGAGTGGCGGACAGGTGAGTACCTGCCATCATTTAGTTCCGCAGTCTGAAGTCGCTTTCCTGCTCTCAGCCTTTCAACAGTCAGTCAGTGTGACAAAGGACTGCTGGGAGTCAGAGGCTTTGCTTCACAGAAACAACCCTGTAAACACGTGAAACCAGACTCACATGCAGACATGCACATATTTCAAATTCAAAACCTGGTCAGAAAGGCGACAAGAACCAGAACACTTGTTCTAGTCAGATGCCAAAATCAGAACAAGACAACATTTGTGAAATATTTACAGTGGTGTATATTTTATACTCTTTAGGCATTTTATATATTTTTTTATAATTCAAGCACATATTTTAATGTACATTACCAGGAATTTACATCACACAACAACACACAATCATGCATATCTGCAGTTGCAAGTAATTTGCCCATACAGGATACATTTCATTAAAGGACTGAAATATATCCTCTTTCTACCCTTAAGATATAAGTAATAATTATAAGGCAAGTTATTTGTATAACAAAGTCAGTACAAGGAACATTCTAAGTGTTTTGCATTAATTAAACATTAAAATAGAAGAAAAATAAAAGCAGAATAAAAACAAATAAAGATAAAAACAAGATAAAAGCAGGTAGTAAAACAATAAAACAGTTGGGCCACAACCTTGAACTAATGAGACCTCAGTTAACAATCTAACTTGCAAAGTCAAATGCAGCTATGGGTTATTAATTTTGACTTAAAAGAATTCAGGCTTTTATCACTTTTACTGTCTTCTGAAAGGTTGTTCCAGATAATTGGATGATAGGAACTAAATGCTACTTTTTCATGTTTGGTTCTACAGTAGTTCTGGATGTACAGAGTAGGCTGCACTTTATAAATGGAAATGTTAGTTTCACTGCTAAGATTCTCATTCAGTGTTGAAAGGCTACATGCATCAACATTTTTGTTTGTATACAGTCTGTGTATACAAAATGACAATATAATTTGTTGAAGTCTTAGTCTAAGCCTTAGTCTAAGCCCACGCTTGAACTAGAACAACTCTCAAAGAGCTTTACCTCCAATTTGGAGGCGAGCCCTTTGGGCATTTTGTATTACCATGGGTACCCATCTCAGTCAAAAGTATTGAGGACTGTCAAAAAGTGTAATGTACAATGACTAATTATGAAATAAACAGTATTTTATGTAATGTTTTAAATTGAGCATTTCATTTTTTTGGCATTTTATCCTTTCCAGTTCATAAAATAAAACAACATAAACATGTTTATGGAAGCTAATAAAGAATCAAAATAAATACAAAATAAGTTTACACTATAAATCTTACTTTATAAAACTGGAGCGCCTTTGAGTAACTCCCCGATAATCCCATTTAAATTTGAGGAATTGGAAACAAAATACTGAGCAAGGCTGACTCTATTTATTTTAAGGCTGACTCTATTTATTTTGCACTGTGTTCATCATTCATGACACCTGAGCTTCTTTGATGAACTCAGATATTTGAAAACAGTAGATATCAGGCTTTTCTCTACATTAGGTCTGTTCCTCTGCTTGGTTTTGATGTGTGTCAAAGCCAGAGTTAAATTCAAATATGTAAAAATATATATTTTTAAAAAGCTTGTTTTATTTTTTAGGTGGGTCTTGGCAACGTAGAACAGTATGGAGCTTGATCGGTCTTAATTTTCATACATACACATATGTGATTCATACATGCACAGGACAAGATCCACACATGCACAGCACGATTCAGCAACGCACAAAAAAATCCAAACACACAAAAAGGACAAGATTGACAGACGCACAGCACGATTGATGCAAGCACACAAGATCCACACATGCCCAGAGCAACATTCACTAAAGTATTTCTGGTCCATAAACAATTATAAATTAAATTATTTTTTGTTTTTTTAACATTATATGTCAATTTCCGCAGTGAGGGAGAATAAAGGTTATTATTTTTTTTCTATACTAATATAGGCTAGGATGGATGGAAAGTCTGTGTGGATGGAAAGTCTGTGTGAACATTAGTTTTGCCACTGACTCTGAAATACATTTATGTTTGATTTTATTTTGTGGATTATTCTAACATGTATATATGATTCCTTATCAACTTTTCCAATGGGTTTCAGGTTGTTTTCCCTGCTTGGAGTGGGACCTGTCTAGTATCTTACAGCCAACCAGCTTCCCATTTCACCCTAAAAGTGTGAATGTTCTTGCTGAATAAAAGTAACCTAACAGCATGCTTCCTCCACCACCATGCTCCACCATTCTAATATTGTGTTTCTTTTTTCCTTCTGTGGTATAATGTTTTGTATTTATCTGGCTACTTATTTTCTACAGTGCTCCATCCAAATGTTTGCTGTCTTCCCTACATCGCAACAATAAGTAGGGATTCTTTTTTTGTATTTTTAACCATTACTATCTTTGATCCACGCGATAATAAACACGAAACTTGGGATAACAGAAAAAAAATTTTTTTTTTGTAAAATAATTTGCTTAGGTGTTGTCTGCAGTGTGTGCAGTTTGTTCTGTAAATCTTAGGCAAACTAAGCTGCTGCTTAGGCCCCAAATACCAGCAGCCTCCTTCAAAATAATGTCTGAATTTGGTCAAAGACCATCAATCTAAAAATTTTTTTTTGTTTAAAAAACAAACAAAAAACAGAGACAAATAGATTTAAGATTAAACAGTTTAGCTCCATCATTAAAATGCTTAAAACATTTTCTGTGGTTGTACATTTTGTACAAGCACAGAGAATAATTTTCATTGTTTGATTTTTGTGCATTCATAATTACAGTCTACAGGTTTCATTTTCTCTTTGTGCATGAGCTCATCTCATTAAAAATAGAAAAAAATACCCAGTTATCTGTGACATTCAGCCAGGTAAACCTGGCTTCCTCTTTGATATTCCATCAAATCTCTATTGAAACACTTTTAGTGTTGCTAATAGTCTTAACAGGTAAAGACCCCAAATATGATCCTCCCAAAGACTGCATATAATCCTGCTCCACCACTACAAAAGCCTTCGACTGATTCTCTAAAAATTGTTAAGTTAAAAAAACTCTTTAAAGCTACAGTGTGTAATTTTCAGCGACATCTACAGTAACGTCCAGACTGCAGACCACAGCAACATGAACATCTCCCCCCCACCGCTTCTCCCCCCCAACAGTACGGCGAGCGTTACGGGACAAAATGTCTTCCTCGATGTCCGCATCACCTACCTTCTCAAGTGATGAGGTTTGTTTACATAGATAATTTTACAGATAGTATTTCATTAGTCTGTGTAGGGTATAGATTTCAGTACCGTCTCAGTTCATCTCTCTCAACTTGCCATAGTTACTTTCGAGCGTAATGGGCGATCTCGCAATCGCTAGTTTGTTGGCTCTGCGCTGCCGTAGCGCAAAGATGTCTGCCTCCATGGCTGCGAGACCCGCTCCTATGTAATTATAAATAACAAATTCTAAAGCAACGCAAATATTAAGGTTAAGAGGCTGAGCTCGTAGATGATGATAAATAACATAGTTATGTATAATATATTACATTTCTGACTGTATATTCCTGTAATTATTACATACTGTATCTTTAAGAGATGTTTGAATCATGGGATATTGTTTTATAGCATGACCCTTTTAAAAACCTTTGGAGTAGTTTCTTCCTAGGCTGTTTGTTGTGCCTTTGTCTTTGTGATGCTGTTTGTCCACTAATGTTCTCTAACAAAACTTTTTGACCTTTTACAGAAGAATTAGGTTAATACTGAGATTCAGTTATACAAGGTTTGACTGCATTTTTTTAAGTAGGGACCTCTGAAGACAGGACAAGCTTAGGATTTTCATCAGGGGAGTCAGAGAAAATTTGTCTGAATTTGTATTATGCCATCTTAAAATCAACAAACTGAAGTCTGTGGTTTAATGCATAAAAATTTAAGGAAAGTGAGTTTTGCAATGTGCTGCATGATCCTGTTTCTCTATATTTGTGTGTGTGTGTGTTAGGGGGGGGCGTGTGTGATGACATTTTGAAAAATTTTGTGAATATGGAAGCTGGTAAGCTCCAGTTTGCTTACAGTAGCAGAACTATATATTTTTTTTATCTTCTGTGGTCCAAACAGCATACATATAATCCACCATCACAAACCAAAATGTGGTGAAATGATTACATTTGCTGTTGGCCTAAACTTGGTTGTGATATTCATCATTTTTTCCCAAATGGAAAAAAAAAAGATGCTTACCTTGCATACGTGCTGCCTTGATAGCAATTACAAGCCAATTGGTGCCACCTCCTGCTGAGGGTCAGAGGTTAATGTATCAGGACTGTCACACCGGCCGAGTGAAAGGAAAGGAAAGCAGAGATAGGCCGAGTCAGGGAGACAGCAGCAGAGAATGAAGGGGAAAAAAAGGCAACAGAGATAGAATGACAACAAGGAAGCTACAGGCAATAGGGAAGAAAGGCAGGAAAAAGAAAAGACAGTGCTACAGGAGCAGAGGATACCGGCTGCGTACTGATAACACTGATCCAATGGGCTGAAATCTCCCCTCTGTCCTTTCAACTCGCTTCACACACATGATGTTGCCATCAAATGCTCCAGTAAGCCGTCCTTGAGGGTGGAAGGTGCCTTTCGGCATTTATCAGATCAGCTTAGCCTCTGGAATAACTAACCTTTAACCATGAAACGAAAATGCAAATCTGACCTGAGATGACAGTCTATGTTAAACCTCCTCTCAGTCTCTTAATCTTGGTGCCCACTGGGCTCGATGTCACCTGTGCTGCCGCTGCCCGCTGCTCCTTCCACCACCGTCACCACTGTGGCTGATGAAATGTAGATGTTTCAAAGAATGGCTGGCAGCTCTCTTTTTCAACATGCACCTGTTTCTTTCTATGTTGGCATTGGTGCCTATCTATGGAAGGGGGGGTCCTCTTGTGTATATGTCTATCTGCATGCATGTGCGCGAGTGTGAACTGGCTGTCTTTGTTGTTTCTGCATTGTCTGCAGATGCGCACTCATGGGATGACACAGTATGGAGACTTGTGATATATGAGATATCAGAAACATTTGTCTAAGCTGTGCACAAGAATCCATGCTGCAGAAAGTTACTTCTATGCCAAAGATAAACAAGCACACATTCCATTAATCATGTGTTAAAGTGGTCTGCAGGTTTTATTGTTTCTAACAGAGAATGTGGATTGACAAATGAAAGAAAAAACTATTTATATGCATCACACATTTTTATTTTTTTATTTTCCTGTTTGCTTTAATTGTGACCAACTCCCCTTTCCACTTTAAAAAGAAGCCTCTTAACAAAGTCTCTCAAAAGGTAGAGTATATGGTGTGTCCAGGGTGAAGTGCAGTGTAAGGCTGGACTTAAACTGGCTTCTGTCTTGCCAAGTATGTTGATTCATTAAAGAATATTGAGTTGGTTTAATTTATCTGTGTAAATTATGCACATTTTATTTTAAATATAAGGAATTGTCATTTCTTGTATTTAAATGTACCATGTTTAATTCTGAATATCGCAGGGGACAAACATGTGGAATAAAGCATTTTCTGCTGGGTCAGGATATTGCGATGTTGCGATTATTCTATAGCAGTGGCTAATGTGGTGTTTGGTATTTTCAGTTAAGATGGTAATGCTAAAGATCGTTTGAACTTATCCCCAAACCAAATGTATGGCCACCTGGCTTATAGATGCCTTGAACGGATATTGAGTACCTGCTCTGGTCCCCTGCATGTAAAAGAGGCTGTCTGTATGTTGTGCCCTCGGGTGTGACAATAAAAAAGGTGACCGATATATATTTAGTTTTACCGCTTAGCAAAAGAGAAAGAGATGCCTGTAAGCTAGCAGAAGGGCTGATTGGACAGCGACTGCAAGTAGCTGTCTGTGCGGCGTAGATTACGTATAACCTTTAGTTTCAAAACAAGTCAGGAGAGCTAGCTCCGGCTGTTGTAAAATTATTTTCCAGAAAACAAAGTAATTAGATTACAGTGTTTGGACACCTTGTGAAAGAAGTGCATTTGATATTAAGATCTGAAGGTTTTGGTACAGATATTATAGTTGTTTTTAGCTGTTTACATGAAGTAAGCAGGAAGATCAGCAGAATGCGACTTACCTTCGCTTTTCATATGTATATCTTCTTGTGTTGAATGAAATGCTGAAAGGGAAATTTGCTGTATAGCCTTAGCTTTCACACTTTCTCCGGTGTATGAGGACCCGTTGTAAATACGTTACATGTATCACTTGTGAAAGGAAAAATCTGGAAACCTGTCAGTTGAAGAAAGGTTTTGAAAAATGTTTGCAGGATCGCATCCAATTACACAGATTTTTTCTGTGGATCGTTATAGCTCATGGTGATTTAAATGAGAATAATGCATTCTGGTCTGAGGGGAAACACCAAAGAGCTAGGCGAAGTGTTTGCTACTCAAAATGCCGGTAGTAAGATAGAATTGTCATGATGTGACACTTCCGAAATGTATCTACAGTAGTAGCCAGTCAAAATGCTCCCACTTTCCTTGACAGGTCCTTGACTGGTCCCCTACAATTCCTTTTTAAATATCAATCTACTAAAATATTCTGTCAGGATTTGTGGACATTAAGATCTAAAGAAAAGCATCATCTCCTGGTCAGATCCTGTAATTCAGTGAAAGGGTGGAGTTGGAGTAAAAGAATATGCACACCCAGGAGAAGGAAGGGGTCATTCCAATAGCTCTAAGTTGGAGGGATTCTACTGTGAGTTGCAGGGAAATGGGCTGCCATTCAGCTGGCATTTGACACACAATGGCCACTTTGAATGGCTAACTATGGGGTGACCAAACTGTATATGCTATAGTATTATAGGCACTAACAAACCTCCAAGTACTTCAATGAAAAGATGCATACATACAGTATGCAGGCTGAATAACACAAAAGTGAACTAACTAGGCGTTCAATAAGGTGACTTCCAAAGGCAAATGACCTAAGTCAATCGCCTCATAATAAGTAGGTGGGTTAAACTCTTTAAAAGAAAACGGAAACAAAGGCCTTTACAGAGTGCAAGTAATGTACATTTAAATATGGCTTATACAGCAAATAATAGGCTTATGATTAAACAAAAAAGGTAAGAACAGCAAATAAAATAGCAGAACATTTAACTAAAAGCTTGCATTAATCAAAGGCTTAAAGGCAGAAGAACCTCATAATGTTACATAAAGTAATAAATTAAAACTTTAAACATATAAGGTCATATTTGATTGTTCATTGGTTTTATTTCCCATTATATTTAGCAGTTAGCTGTTAGAGAACTGTATGAAGGCCTGCCAGCCTTTGTTTTTGTTCCCATTGTGCTGTCATACAGTCAGGAAGTAAAATGGATTTTCTGCAGGGGAAGGTTACATCATTGATCAGTGCCATATGAATTGTGTTGAAGGTGCAAAATATTCAGTAATGAAACAAACAAGATACAAGACAAAAAAACAATCAAACAGAAAATGAGAGAAAGCCTGACTGTGTAGTATCCGTACTTCCCAATTCAAAGTCAATAACAGTGTCTTGTTTTGTTACAACTGTATGTTTCATGGGGGGTGTCAATAAGTTGGACATTTCTTACTGCATCTTTTTACTGCAGAGATTCACCTCCATTCTTTAGGTTAAACATCATTAATCAAAAGTTGGACTGGTTCTGCTGGCTTACAAAGATTTTACAAAAGAAATATATATATTTTTGCACATTTAGCCCATTGTTTTTTTGGGTTGTTGTATAAGGCCTGAAAAATGGTGTTGTATACATAGAGCTTCTAAATGTAATTTTTTAAATAATTTTTATAATATACTACATTCTATCTTGAACACTAAACAAATTAGAGGATCGGGCATTTAAAAATGTGACCCAACACATTCAAACATCTTGATATTTCTATGTATATGTTGTTGGGAAAGAAACTGAACCACCTTTACAAAACATTTTGCCTAACAAAAATTTTTCCCTCCACATAATAGAATATTAAAAATATACGTGGCTGTCTTATGATTTACTCCTAGTTGTATCATTTTATTTGATTATTTTTTTGTTTAAACAATAGTGTTATGTTGAATTTAAGAGCTAAAAAAATATAGATGTTTTTATTTAAACCAGAGTCTGATGTTTTTTAGTAAAAAACATTAAGAACATTGTTAAACATTTTAAGGGTTAAGGGCCTTATACTTATATATAAATATAGGATTAAAAATTAAAAGACAGAACTAAATTAAATATTACATTAAATTAATATCTAACAAAATACAGAAGTTTTATCTTTTTTTTAAAATAATCCAGTATAAAGATTTTAAAAAAAGTGTTTGATGTTTTAAAAGTTAGAAAAAAATACAATAAAAAACCCATAACAGACCCTGCTCAGTTAAATTCAACCAGGTTATTTCTTTGCACTGTGAAATGTATGTATTTTGAAATAGTTACAGAAGAAAAGGGGGTCCAATTTCTTTTTTACTTACTGATAAGGTTTTGATTTTATTTATTTGATTTTATTTGATTGTATTTATTTATATTATTTTTTTAGCTGATAAAAAGGCATGGGTACCATTTAAGCTTTTTCATCACGGAATATATTTAAATATATCATCAGTGCAAAGGACATTTTTCAGCTATTTAGTAATGATAATAATGATTTCTTGTTTAAAACAAGTTAAAGTGTACAAAGACTAAAGAAATATCACTTTCATATAACAAATCTTTCTGTTATTTGACAATTTATTATAGATCATTTGCGTGCATTCATTGCAAAAATGCATTCAAACTAATATAGAAAAAATATTTTATCATGTAATCACATATTCAGAGAATTAAATTCTTTTATTAGGGTAATCCATTACATTGTTTTAATTGATCTGAATCATTAGGCTTTTTTCTGATAAATGCATTTTTTTTAATTTTTCTGAATTTATTTTAATGTATTTTTACAGATGAGACTAAAACAATCTGGAAATAATTTGAAACAGATAAATTAAGTATGTTTTGCAAGAATCTAATTACATTATTAGTATAAAACAATCTATACATTTGTTATATCTTTGTTTCATTTGACAGCCGTCTAAGACAGAGGTCATATGATTGTAAACAGACTCCATTAGTGTCATTTTTATATAGTTAAGAATTATATTGTAATGCATATGAATTCTGTGAGAGGACAAATTCTTAAAACAAAATTTAGAATTTCATAATAACAATTGTGATTTTATTTTTACCTGTCTTAATTAATTGTAAAACACTGTGATCACTCTTAATTTTACTAGAAATTTTGCTTTTTTAACATATTGTTTATTTATATTATTTAATAAACTTTATAAAAGTTCCCCATTTTCATTCAAACTCTTTTTCTGATCTATAAAAAGAAAAATGCAGAGTAAGTGAATACAAATAAGTAAGTTAGAAAAAGATACAGAGGGTGACGGAGCTCTGCCACATCAGATGATAAACTACTCTCTTTTGATTTGTGAAGCTAAAGCGATGACGATGTCATCCATTTTTCAAGTAAAGGAGGCTCTCTGGTTTGATGCAAACTCTGCATTAAAATTTCCATTCAGCCCTGATAATGTTGTTGACTCATCATTTTGTGTGTCTTCTGAACCAAAAATATTTCTCCCTGCTTCACTAAAACATCTTGTGGGAAACATTTCAACAAATATCCTTTTCATTGCTAGGAAATGTGAAACATTAAACTCAGCATTACTTCTTTTTTTTTTTATAAATCTGGATTTTTTATAAATCTGGATCAACGCCTATCTGCTCCAAGCTACAGCTGCCGACTTCTGATGATGTGGAAGTTAAATAAATAAAATCATTTCTCCATGGTAATTTTCATCAAACCTGCCAAACACAGCCTAAATATTTGACATGGAAGGAAAGAAGATCAGTGAGAAGTGAGATCAAAGGATGGTGGTGGAGGAGGAGGGGTTGGATGGTGGTGGTGGTGGTGATGGGGCATGCATATGTGCAAAAACGTGAGTATGTGTGTTGGTGTGGTGCAAGTAGTGATGAAACACATTCTGCAGTGTGATATTTCCAACACTGACGAATTCCACACATCTCCACCACACATGGGAGCAATCTAAACTCAAAGCCCTGTCAGTGTGTGAGTGTGCGTGACAATTGCTCTCCAGCCACGAGCTGCTATTCTTCATATTGCTGTCAGCCACTCTTCTTCTTCCTCTGTTCCCCCAAAACAACATACACAAAATGATTGTATTTGTCTTTATCAGTCCCTCCATTCTCTGGGCTCCTCCTTGAGTTCGCTCTCCTTCGTTCAATATTTCATGCTGCTGAGAGCATATCTATTCTGAGCTCTCTTTCTTTCTTTCAGCACTCTTTTCCTCTTCATGAAGAAAAGAAAGTCTTTCTACCCATCATTCTTTCTGTCCTTCCACTCTTTTTTTAAACACCATAACCCCCCACCCTACACTTCACCACATGTGCCACACTACACCCTAAACTCTATATCTCATTGGACTCCTAATGTTCTGTGCCCCCATCAAAGTTTTTCCTCCCTCCTCCGTCCTGTCAATCCCTTCCTCTCTCCATCCCCTCCGCTGAATAAGTTTGCGTGACTGTTCAGAAGTATCAGCTCCACTTCTCCTTCCTGTAACCCCCCCACCCTCCCAGACCTAACTCCTTCCCTTTTCCCTCTTGGATTCCTCTGCAACCAAAAACACAGAGAAAGCCCTGTTCACTCTCTTTTTGCACTTCTCTTATTTTTGCATCTCCACCTCCCCTCCAGCCCCCTCATCCACATTAGTGTCACCTCTCCTCCTTCCCCCCCTCATCCACCCATGCTCATCTCCACCCCTCCCTCTTTCTTTGCCCCGACCTCCTCCTTGCTCTTAGCCTGTATCGGTGTTGTTTTAGGCACAGCAGTGAAAGGTAAACAGAGAAATTGAAAATTCGTGTCAGTCACTCGGGTGAAAGAGGGACAGGGAGGGAGGGAGAGCAGTGGAGGTGGTGAGGGGGCTGACAGAGGAGGGAGGGGGGAGGGAGAGTGTCAGTACAATTTACTAACACAACAGTGAACAGCGAAGCAGGCCAAGGAGGAAAGCGAGCATTAGGCGGGAGAGAGAGACTCCTGAGTTAAGAAATCCATCGCCATAAGACGGATGTATCATACCAATGGAAAATGTTTCCTGTTCCATATTTAGGAATCCCACCGAGCTCACATGTGCATTGTTTATTTCCTCCCAAATCGAATCATTAGAGTTAGGAGAAGGCTCTGATTAGATTCCAAGGTTTCACTCAGGACTTCTGGACACATGTGTTGTGTGCCAGCACTGGGCTGGAAATGTCACAAGAGCTCCAGCTTTAGTCAGGCCATGAGGTTATTTCTCATAAAGACCCCAATACAAAAGTAATCCAATGGCTTTGCTCTCCAGGCCTTAAAGGTAAAGCAGAAGTTTTTTTCTCGAGCAAAACCTGTGAAATGCAGTAAAATAGGGTATTCAAAGTACAGCTGAAACCAGATGTGTTTGCAAACACTGCATAAAATAATAGATTACCTATGTTTTTCTCTCTTCTATCAGACTAAAGTTGTTTTATGGTTAATAATATGGAGAGAGAAAATATATATTGTGCTTGAAATTTGATATTTATATAAAATGTATTTGTTTAAAATTGCTTAGACTATAAATGCTTTAAAAAACCCAACAATTGGCTTTGTAAGTTTCTGGTTTAAGCTGAATTAATTTAAAAAAGACAAATCAAAAAAGACGAGGAAGAAAACTGTTGACTTTCACAGCTCTGGATCCCGAGGAACAATTTCCAGATGTGTGAAGTTGTAATCTTCCACTTTTTAAGCAGTTATCTGCAGATTTTAACACCAAAGGGGCGTCCAGCTATGCTGTTCCAGATGGATACAGGTTTTGTGCCCCCAGAAGTGACGAAATGTGAATGAAAATGAAGAAGAAGCAAAAGGCCTGCTGACTGAAGCAGGTAAGAGAGTAAAACAGGTAAAACAGATGTAGTATAAAATGCAGCTAAGTGAGGGAGAAAATACACAATAAAAACTCCAACATCCTGCAAAAAGATAGGAAATCTGTCCTATAGCTGTGTTGCTGTTGCGAGGATTGTGCTATTGTCAAAATAATCAGTAAATATGCAGAAAATGTCCCCTTTTTAACTACATTATTTAAACTGAAATACACAGAATCCATACCATTTTTCCTTGTAGATAAATCTCTAGGCAACAGTGGCCGGTAAGTGCAAAAAAATATTACATTATCTGATAAACTTGAACACTTTTAAAAGTGTTTTGTCAAACTTGTAAAAGTGTCTCACTTCCTGTCCACCGTACCAGCCTGAAGCCTTGGCTTAAACCAGTAAAATGAAGAAAACCACTGCTCATTAAAATGTTTTTTATCTGACACATATTCCTCAGTTTAAAAAATCCAACAGATGAGAGGGAAAGGTTTTAGGATTGAGATTAAAATCTGGTTTTGTTATTCTTGCTACTTTGTTACTTTTATGAAAACCTGGACAGATAATCTTTTTTTTACCTAATTGTGAATTCAGAAAGAAAAGATATACATTGATTTTATATTTACATGTTTGTCTTGTTGCAGAGGTGGGTGTGATCGTAATTGTTTTAAGCTAAAAGTACGTTGTTGTTTTTGTTACTTCAAACTTCATGGAAACAAAAAATAAAGAATACAAAAACATCTTGTACATGGATTTAGCAAACTGAGGTAATGAATTTTATTTCTATTTCACCCTCTGGCACCTAGCGGACCCCAGAGATATGTACCTTGAGTAAATAATTTTCTGTGGTCTGTCAGATTTGATCCCAAGGAAAAACGGTTTTGGTCGCCTGGAATACACAATTCAGTCAAAGAGGGACAAAATGATAGAGCAGAAATGGTGAGCGGTCATAAAAATATTCCATTTCTCCTGTCTAACAGAGAGATGGAAAAAGAGGCAGGAGCAGAACAGACAAGAAGACCACTGGGGTCCAAATACAGAGCCAAACTAGCACAGCCAGAAAACTGGGATCACACTGTGGAAAGAAACAAAAAAAAAGTTTTCAGCCTCCCTGAATAAGGTGAGGGGAGGAGGAATCAGAACGGGGGATTTAATGGACAGCTCATGAGAGGAGTGGAAGGACTGGAGGAGACAAAGGGATTCCCCGATGGCATCTCATCTCATTTCTTTCTTCCTTTTTTACTCTTCTTCTCCCTATTTCCCTCCTTTTTTCTCCCAATAAATCATTCTGACTTCTCCTTAACCAACTCATTCCCAGCAGGCAAAAAGAAAACTGTAACAATCTCACTCCTATATAGTAGTCCTCTCTTCTCTCTCCGTCCCTGTCTCTTCTCCAGTCTGCCCTTTGTCTCACAACAAATAACACTCAGAGAGTGGAGGTGTGGGGCATTTACATTTAGCCAAGTCATCAGACATCTATAATTTACTTCAATAAGAACAAAGATTTGTTTAAATTTCAACGCCATGCATGTCTACAACTTTTTCATATTTTATCATATTACAGTACAGATAGACATGAATGAATATGGCTTTTCTTGCCTCAGTGCAGGGCTGGCCAAAGCTTTGAAGGGGCCCTAAGCCATTTATGATTTTGGGGCCCTCTAATTCGGCCATATGGATATATGCCTAAATGTATCACCAAGTGATGCCAAAAGTGATCAAATAACCTAGTACAAATTTACAGTAAAAGGGTCATTTTTCAAAAGAGCTGCAACAGCAATATATAAAAATAATCCGTGGTGCAAGACCAATCATAAACAACAACAACAACAAAAAAATCCAAAAATGTGCAAAAACAGGCATATTTAAATAAAATAAAAATAAACAGTGAAATATCAATCACATACTTAAATGATGTAAATTAAAAGTAACCTGAAACAAGGTAAAATCCTTTAATGTTGAATACTTAATCCTTAAAACTATATAAAAATACCTTTACTATATAAAAATACCTTTACTTAAAAAATAAATTACATTTACCAACATTTGATTAAATCTAAATTCATTCAAACATATTTGAAGCCTAAAAGATTGTCTGCCAGACCAAAATAGACTGAAGAAAGAGCTTACTTTGCCATGTTAGGAAAAACATGGAGTGGATGCAGCGCTTCTTCCTCTCAGTTATTTGTTTTAAATAAAGCATCTCTAATGATGTGACCCTCAAAAAATTACAATAAAAAATAAGAAATAGATCCTTAACCTTTCTTTTTAGTCCAGTGGTTTAAGACTTCTGGCTTGGATCAATAAAATCTTGTGCTGGAATGGTGCTGAATTATTTCGACATTATGTAGAAGGGTGAAAACAGCTTACTGATGGAGCTTAAACAAACCTAACAAAACATTTCAGTCAAACCACATGTAGCTGCACTTAAAATCAAGAAGTGATTAAAATAACACATTTGTTTCTTCTCTTTCCAAATCAACACATATAGGTACATGGTTGCACTATTTCCAAATGTGAAAAAGTTCAATATAATCTAAATAAAAGCCTATAATGCTTCTGCAAGCCAGTTCATTATTTATGCATGACAAAAAAAGGTAAATTTTTATTCAGTTATTTGGTAAGTCACAGTTTCCCAGAGGGACTTTCCTTCAAGAGGAGTGAAGTTGAATCAAACTCACCAACAATGTTTGAAAGGAAATCGATGAATTTAATCTAAGGATGCTTTAACAGTTTTTTTTTTCTTTCATTAAAGGAGTAGTTATGCAGGACTACATGCGTGAGCTACAGTAGTGAAAAGGATGCACATTGGTGGAAAACATGATGATGATCTCTGGCTCACATAGATAGGGGTGCACCTCTGCAGCATCAGAGTGATGCGATCATTGAAGTCGCGCTGATGTCCGGTGATGCGCTGCAACTCGGCTACAAATCTTGGAGGAATGCGCCTTTTTTTCAGTCCCTCGCTGGAAGGGGGGTGGAGTTATAGAAAGTGAACGAGTGCTGCCTACCAAGCAGTGAG
Source organism: Cyprinodon variegatus (assembly GCF_000732505.1). NCBI lineage: Eukaryota > Metazoa > Chordata > Actinopteri > Cyprinodontiformes > Cyprinodontidae > Cyprinodon > Cyprinodon variegatus. Next base: position 430,635 of record NW_015150670.1, read on the forward strand.
GGAGAAGGAGGAGAAGGAGGAGAGGAGCGACGTGTGGGCAGCCTGCTCACCGCGCGCAATGCTTGGAGAAAGGAGGAAAGCTTGAGTTTGGTGCTGCTCAGCTGCACATCTGAGATCATCTGCGCGTTTATTGGAAGTAAAGGAAATGATCTTTAGCATATAAAAAAAGAGAGAAGGACTTCATTGAGTATTTTAAAATTGTAGCTCATTCATTAAATCAAACTGCGCGCAGCTCTTTCTCGGACTGATTTAAAGACCCTGGAGAAGCAGCGAGCTGCGTCACTTCTCCAGGGGCCCCAGCAGCAGCAGCGGTTCCCCGGTGACAGGAGGGGAGGTGGGGGGGACTGGAGAGGTGCACGGCTCTGTTATAAACACGGACCATAAACTCCGCTTTTTGAAGCTCTGCAGGAGGAAGGAGAAGGTTCGCACTCTGGTTTCACAATACTTTTTAAAAAAAGCAGCATCTCTGAGAGCATAGCCCGTCCTCTCTGCCTTTTTCTATTGTTTTCTTTTTTAATGTCCTCCTTCTCGCCTGTTAGGCATTGCTGGGATGTTGGAGTCGCGCTGTTTGGTGGAGTGACCGACAGAGAGAGAGAGAGAGTGGCCGCAGAGAGCGAGAGAGGAGCCGGGAGCATGGCTCTGGCAGCGCTGTCTCTCTGGGTGCTCACTAGTCTCACCTGGGGCCGCCTGCTCCAGGTGTCAGCCAACAGGCACTCCGTTTACTGGAACAGCTCCAACATACAGTAAGATCTCTATTGTTACACTCCCCTCTTCATTCATACCGACAAACACTTTTTATGCATTTTTCTGATCCTTTTGCATGTTGTTTAATTTTTAAATACACGCGCACATTTCATCCTTCTTGATGGAAGCCCTCCACAAAGCCCCTAAAAAAGAATAAAAAATAAATAAATAAAAGCTATTCTTAACTCCTGCCCTGCCAGACCCCTACTGGGTGGTCAAGGTGCATCTTTTCAACACCTTCTGCTCTGCAGCTGCTCAGACATATTTCTATTCCTGCTGCTTTTGAACATTTCATTCACTCTATATCCATGCAGAGAAATATGGAGAGGACGGGACTCCTCCAGCTCTCATCTCCTCTGTCTTACTGTCTTCTCTTCTGTGAGATTCAATTAGGAGCACTTCTTCATGCTGACCCCATTGTGTTGCAGCAGTGTCACTATTCAATCTCTCTCTCTTCAAGTTGCTCCTTTCCATTCATCCCTAACCCCCTTTTACTTGTTTGCACACAGAGCCTCAGTTATTTTGTTATCCTCCTAATCCTTTTTTTTTTTTTTTTGTATATTTTACTTCTGAGTCTCTATGCACGCCTCTCTTCCACTAGATCTATAAGAATGTAGCACCAGTCTGTAGCTGGATAGTAAAATCTTGCACACATGTATTTCTATATAAAACAAAAGACATTTGGATGCAGTTTATCTAAAGTCTTTGAACGTTTTTTTTCTTGATATCCAGCATGCACATTGATTTATGGTGTATTTCTGTTGCAAAAACTGTCTTGGCTTCACTTCCTGGAGTCTTTATCTTTTCCTCTACATGCGTCCAGAGTCCTGACTCTGAATGGTTTTTCATATAGACATCGCTCAGAACAGTTAGTGTGTTATTCTAGTAAAAGAATAAAGGTTTTGCTCTTATAGGGGCGCAAACATCATGAAAGGGCTTGATACCACATGCTGTGGTTTCCGGACAGAGGGGACATAGATTAGTGTTTCAGCTGGTATCAACTCCAGCTGCAGGGCAGTAGTTTTAGCTTTAAAAAAAAAAAACTTTTAGAGGTAAGATTTTTTTTTTGTAGCTTACAAAAGGACTGCTGTAGTGGATGAGGTAGCAGAAGGTCTTTGAGAAGTGATTTTGGGAGGATGACGGGAAAAGGCTGAACACGCTGCTGATGTGTTTTAGCTGAAATGCTGCTTCTCTCTACTTAATTTCAGTTTCAACCCCCACTCTCAAAAAATCTGCCTAAATTTTGGCTACAGGTGTAAATATAATACCACTTCAACTTTTTAAATCGGAGACAGAAGTTAGCTTTTATAAGTGGTGCTTGAAAGGATTGAGTAGTGCAAGGAGATAGACGTCCACACAGTTGGCGAGGCGTAACTCGAGCAGTGCTAACCTTGAAGAAGCATGCGCCAAATTCAGCCGTTTGTCTGCTGATATTTGCAGGATATTCACAGCCAGCAGGTGTTTTTTTTTTCTTCTCAAGAAGGATAAATTAGAAGCCCCTGAGCTGCTCTAACCTTTAACCTGACTGTCTTGAACCTGAAGTGTGTAAAGCAGCAGTTTCTTCCCCCTTCCCTCTTATCTCTACAGCTTTCCTCCCACAGGCGGAATATTCTTAGCCAGTACAGTGTGAGTGACTTTTACAATGAAAAAAAAAGAAGAGGTGGTTAATTAAATAACACTGTGGTCTCTGTCGACCTGTCTGATCTATGATCCTAAAATCCCAGCATTTTCTTTTCCCTCACTATGAAAGCCACTTGAACAGCAATAACTATTTTTAGAGATGCACTGATCAATGGTTAGATAATAGAATCTGCAAATTTATTTATGATCAGCTCTGATTAGCAATCAACAAATTTTAAACTGAAACATTTTATTTTTTTCCTCTCCTTAAAACTAAGATGTACCCCAATTTACAAATACATATACATTTGCAATAACGTACTTTAACTGTAATATGCAATTACCTTTCACTGCACTTAATTTTTTTTTTTAGATAGCTTCTGTCCAAACTTTATTTATTCATTTTATAGTAATATCCACCTGTATATTATATTCGGTACATATCCAGCTGTAAATTTAGTTCATAACACTAGTTATCTATTATATTCATAGGACAAATCTATTAGTAAGATTCTGTTTATAATGGTATTCATCTCTATATTTATTCAGTAGAAACCCATGTCCTGTATTTATGGAACCATTATTTATCCTGCACTTGCTGCTATTGCACTTCTGGTTAGACCTAAACTGCATTTTGTTGCCTTGTACCTGTACCTGTGTAATGACAATAAAGTTGAATTTAATCTAATCTAATTTCTTGGACTTTCAATCAGAAGTTTTCTATTGAGTTTGTCAAATATCAGATGTAGGTTTGGAAAAGTCATTGATGCATGAATAGGAACAATCTCTGAACTCCTTTATTTTCTGGGAGATTCAGAAGCTCATATTTTTTCATATGGATTGTAACCCCCTCCCACAAAAAAACAAAAAACAGATAAATACATAAATATATATTAGAATCATTCAACTTCCCCTGGATCAGACCTGAATGGTGATCAGAGCGTCAAAACAGAGCAGAATCTTTTGTTTGTTTAATCTGTTCAGAAATAACTGCTAGAAATATGTCTTTCACTGTGATGCTGGTTCAACAGAATCAGCTGCTTGGCTCTCATATTCAGATTTTCCTCTCTGTTCAGGATGAAAGGACTTCTAAAAAAATTTAAATCGGCATTTACTTATTTCATATACAGAGATAAAACACAACGTGTTCTTGTTTTAGAGTTGAAAATCTAAAGTGTCCATATAAAAAAACAAGTAAGTTAAAAAATATTTTATTTTTTATTTCAATGTCATGGAAACAAGTCACAAGGTATGTATAAGGAGAGACAAAAAAACACAGCAAGAAGAAGATCAGAGCGGTTGTTTGTCAGATTATCAATTTTGTTTTATTTATACTGAAACACAGAGATAAATTATGTTGTTTCTAAAAAAAAAAAAAAGGAAAAAAAAAAAAGAAAATAAGAACAAGTACTAAAATTAATAAATACCAGTAAGCCAACCCAAACCAACGTACATTGTGTTCCCTCTAGGGGGTGCAGCCTAACCTTTGCTCTATGGAAAAACACTTCTTTAAATCCTCAGGTCAGGCCCAAAGACTGTCGGTCTGAGTGTTGCCTCACTAACATCCCTCCCAGATCTACCAGCCGTACCTAATTAGCAAACAAAGAACCATGAATACCGGCAGGCAAAAAGACTGATAAACAGCAGAAAAAGCTGTTTAATCTCCTCTTTTATACAGAAGACATATTTTTTTTTTCTGTTTCTCAGATTCCACCATTTATTTAAATCTCTGCCATCCAACAGTCGTAGGCATGGCTGGCATGCCATCCAGCCACTGGCAGTCAGTCTCCCTGGAGTTCCTCTAACTCACAGCGTAGTGCGGAGGCTTGCAAGGCCAATAATAAGCTGTACTATTGCTGTCAGTTTGAGCAGTAAACACATTGTAAAGCCTCAGGATGCTTCAGCTTCCCGAGCAGCTTCTAACCCTGGGCCACTCATCAACCACAAGAAACAGGCAGCCAAGGATTAACAACCTCACGCACTTACCCATGCATGCACGCAGATGCATGAAGCTGTGCAAATTCCAGCACGTTAACTCCCGTTTCTGTGGTTTTCTGTCCTATTAGGGCATACAAAGTGTCTGTAGATGTGTGTTTATTTGAGTGGGAGTAAGTGTTTGGCCCTGGTGTAGATGTCTCTGCCCACTGATGGGTGACAGAAACAGAAACAGATCCATCCGTCCGTTAAATCACATATTATCTTCCACCACCTGGCAATTAACCACCACTGTGAGCATCCGTATACATGTGTACGAGTGTAATTCAATAACAGAGCCGTTAACTTGATTAGGGATATCTCTCAATTTATCACTTGCAGATTTTGCAAGTGATTATGTTCCTTTTTTGTTGTTTTTTTTTTTTATGTTTATTTTGCATTAGTGCATTCATCCATGAAGGTGGCAGGTCATTGAAACATGGCCAGCTGTTGCTAGCACATTTAAAAAAAAATAATATTGGGCTTAACTATGAATTGTAATTAATCTCAATCTTGAAACGGTTTTCTACTCATTTGGAGAGAATGAGGAGAGATGCTTAATGTGGAGCTGGAGAGAAGTAATAAAAGGAGTGACGCTGTGGGAGGAAAGAGTAGTGAAGTCAAGAAAGATTCAGGCACATTTTGGAGCAGAATTACAGTAGAAGGAAGGGATAAAAGTCAAATTAATGATAGTAGTGACACTCAGCAATGGGCAGATGTTTATTTATTTTCATTTTTTTTGAAGGTGCATTCAATAAGGAATACAGTAGAAGTCAGATTTGCCGCCACTTGCTTAACAAAGGCAACCCACCTTGCTTTCCAGATGACTTAAGAACAAAAAAATTTCTGCTGTTAGAAATAGTTTTAGTCAAAGAGCTTTACCGTGTACAAAGATTACTGTAAGCCACCGTTTGTTCTAATCACACGGCACCAGATCACCAGATCATTTATTAGTGATGAATAATAAGGCAGCGCTGCCTAAACGTGTCAGTGGACCTGAGTTCCTGGGTTTGTGTAGATGCTTTGCACTTAGCCTTTAACTGAAAACAGTGGGGACCTCATGCTTGATAGATCGCTGGTGTTTATATAATATGATTCAATGATGTTGACTCTTCCATCCTGCAGCAAGTCTCTTTGTGAAAGTAAAAAATATATATTTTTTCTGATTGGGAAGGTTCTTGTCTTGTAAAACAGAGGAGGAATGCAGGAAATGCATGCTAAAAAGGAGGAGGGGAGAAGTTTTGCCGACCCTTATTAACAAGCTGGATTCTTTTTCTTTGGACTGTGTTTGGCGGCTCTCTCATGAAGCCCTCTGTGGGAGGTGGTATTAAGTGTATCATTGCTTTTCTTTTCTACACCTAAACTTTATAATGCTTCTGCACGTTCAAGTGTTGTCCAAAGGCTTCTGTAATTCACCCGCCTCAAAAACTACCTCTTGCCGAGTATGTGCAACACTTAAAAAAGAAAAATAAACATGTACTAACATTGATTGAAAAAAAATAAAAGAAAACAATAACCCTGAAATACTGGGATACAACTTTGTCTTAGATGTTTATTTTTCTCCAGAAAACAGTTTTGATAAGATAATCAGCTAATAGGATCAATCATTGCAGAAACAGAAGACCGATCGAAGTCCTGGCTCTAATTTTTTTTCCCCTTTTTTTTTGAGCCTGGACAATGTAATGGTTTACAGTAGATTGAAAGGAAAAGCATTACAGTTGCACCAATCCATTGGCCAAAGATCCAGATTAGCCAGGTTTTCTCTGTCGGCTCCTTGCTGAAATTGATATACTTAGAAAAATATGTAGTTGCTTCTAACAAAAGAGTCTCTGTTGTTTATTTTTATTATTTATTTATTTATTTTCCCCAGTACACAGATGCATCCTAAAATAGTAAGATCTTTGAGGCACGTTTGGTTTTTAGTGTAAATCACATGTTTGGATGAAGAAACGGTATTTCATTTAAGTCCTTGATTTTTTGTTGCAGAAAGCTGTTTTAGTTCTTTAGAAAAACAAATTAGATTTGTTTATAATCAGCGTTGGGAGGTCAGTGCTCAAACAAAGTTGGAAACATGTATCAGCCAAGAAAGATCTAATTATTGTATCTCTGGTTCTTAGACAGCCCAGAGATTGTATCTCTTTAGATTCAAAGAAAAGAGGATTTTCACAATTTCTACACTATTTTTGCTAGAAATTTTGCTGATGTTGAAAGGTCCTTATATGGGCTCACTGTGTCTCAGAGAATAAATTTTAAAATACTTATTTTTCTCTATAAATCACATGGATAAGCAGCTTTTAGCTCGTTTCCTCCGCTAATCTGGAATAAACTCCCAGAAACACGGAACTACTCCGAATTAATGTTAAAACTTATCTACTTAACATTGGCTTTGACAGTTCATTTAAAACTGTTTCCTGAAACATTAAAGTTTAATAACCATGCCTACAAGCTAAATTTCTTGACGTTTGTGAAAATCCATCTAGTATTCCCCCAGTTTAAACCATCCCAGACCGACCCAAACAAGTCAGCCAATCATGTTGCAGTATTATGCTTTTTAACGTGGGATATACAGTCATGATAAAACATAAAGCTCCCAAGCCCACAGCTGGACTACAATAAAGGTGGCAGCTGCTATCACATCTGTCTTGTCAAATCTATAATTTCATCGTTGAAAGAGGAAAAGCAAGAGCATCAAAACTGTATTTTATTGTTGTTTC
>NW_015150670.1:437696-459954 GCF_000732505.1 Cyprinodon variegatus
CGTCTGCTGCTATTTAATGCGCAAACATGATTGGCTAAAACTAAACTGTAGTAATTGTCACTAGACTCATTTAGCTCGGAAGGTTCTGCTTAATGTCTCTCCTTTCTCAGAACAAATTGGATTGCAGCGTTCCCATATTAATGTGAAGAACTAAACACACATTATCACATTATCCACCTGGGCTGCCAGGTTATTAATTGAAGGCCCCGTACACCTGGAGACCAGATTCAGTGTAACTGTTAAGGTTATAGTGGAGGTTGTTCTTTTTCTGGGTGGATCATCAAAATAAGTGGTCCACCCAATTGTCAATCATGCTGGTGATATGTTTACGTAAGGCTGTCATATGTGCTCATTCCATTTTTTTTCCGTCCCCAGCCGCAACTTTTGAACAGAGCATGCACGATGAGAAATAAGCTCGTACATGCTCTTGCAGCCATTTAATAGGCATTCCCTCTCGGGAGCGGGTACAGGGTTTTACATGTGCATTTTTTTTTTTAAGTGGAGAGCGCCAGTCTTTTCAAAAATTTGTAAAAAAAACTCCACTATACCTTTAAGATATTTTGTCTATATAGTGTATATGGGATAAACAATCATTTTTGAACTGGGTAACAGGGTGGAGAATGAGAGAGTGCTGGTTTTATCTTTTAGTATGTGCACGTGTCACAACTTAATGCTAACAATGAAGCTAAATTCCATGTGCCTCTTCAGCACATGATTTTGCATTATTTTCAACTGTATGCATATGCACAGTATTTTTTTGTTTATTAATTTCTTTTTTTTTCTTAGCGGTTGGGGTGTGATTCTGGGGTAATGTCACAGCACCTCCAAAGGTGCATATGTTATATATACCAAGTTTGTCTTTGTATGAACTAAGTCTTGGTTTGTTGTCCAGTTTTTCTTTACCTGCCTCTATTATGGCACTGCTCTGTACTCTACATGTTTTCCTGTTTTTTTTTTTTTCTTTCTGTACAGCAATTTTAACTAAACAAAAGGAAAGGACTGAGCAAGTTATTCATTTATATCTGCTATACGAGATTTGGTGGGAAACCAAACCTTCTAGATGATAGAAGTAATTTAATTAGCAACAATATTTATTATTATAAAAGTAATTATAGTAAACTTGCTAAATTAAAATATTTTTATCATTATTTTTATTTGGCTGAATGCGGGGTGTGGTAAATTTGAAAATTCAAAACAACACAAAAGCTTTGTAAATCCTGCAGGCTTTGTTCCTTTTCAGAGAATCACTTAATGATAATTTGAAATCACAAGTAGTGCATCCTCACAGCTGCAGCTCTTAATATTTATTAATGGGCCTTACCATAAGTAATATTAATGTAGTTGCTGTTTTAAATTGGTTATAATGTAGTTTTATAATTACATAGATTTACACACCTTTATCAATCAAAGAATGCATGATAAAAACAATGATTTAATAAAGTCATATTGGTTCTTTAAAGCCCCAGCTGTTTATACAACATATCAAAACCACTTTTTTTTTTTTTGTAACAAAAGTAATTTCCCTCTTGGATTATTAAAGTACTGTATTTCTGATTCTGATTTTATTTTTTTATTTTTTTGGTATGTTCTCAAGTTGGGAATTTGATAGCTTCGTGTTTACATATAGCATATTTCAGTTTTGTTTAAGCATGAATGGAATGCTATAATCCAATTTAAACAACACCAATCTTGAAAAAATTCTTACCCCCTCAGCAATTTTTTGCTATTAAATACAGCAATTTCTCATCATAAATCTGTGTTATCATTTTTATGATCTCTTAATTTTGGTTTCTTTTTAGAATTCTGTGTTGGTTAGCTAGATTCTTCTCAAGCCACAAGTGAAGGACTTTACGGGACAATTTGGATTACTTAAAGATGTCACTGAAAGGGTGAGTGGTTGCTTTACTCACAGCAGTACTTTCTGGGCAGTAGGAGAATGATTAAAAGCTCCTGTCTCAGGCTGTTCATGATGCCCAATTACAGAGACCAACACTGTGACGGCTACACCTGGGCTCCGACCAGGTGTGTACAGACTCAAAAACACCAGGAGCTCAAAATGTGGAGCAATTCTTCTCCCACCCGCTGCTGGTTCAGTTGCTGACCACAATCAAATGCTCTACTGCACTGATAGCCTTTAATCTGTTCAGCAGGGAAATTAATTTTGTAAAAAAAAACAACAAAAAAAAACAAAAAAACTGAGGAAATAAACAAAACCTGGCATTTGAAAACACCAAGGGATGTATGTGTTGATCTATGCTCATGTGCTGAATGGCGGGGGTTTATGACGAGGTAATTGGAAAAAGCAGCAATTTTGCTTAATCATAGATCATCTTTTATAAGGAGGTTTCTAAGGAAACACTTGAAATAAAACAGGCAAAATTAGACTAGAATCAGACTGAGGCCATTTAATAGAGGCAGTATGGTATTAAGAATTAAGAGCATAAATGTCCAAAGAGAAAGTTCAGCCCAAAACTTCAGAACTTGTAAAGAATAAACAGTGACCAAGGACGAAGGAGCGGTTCTTATTAAAGACTAACTAGCAATTTTTCACAAATAATTAAATATTTTTAGAGAGAGGATTCTACAACTTAGTTGACAGGACATGATATTACTTGTTTTTAGTTTATTTAATATGAGGGACATGCAGATAATTTTATTTTTGTTTATATTTACAGTACATGAAGAACTACTGAAATTATTTTCAGATTAAATGTAAATAGATTAATTAATTAAACAGTGGAAAAAGAATTACTTTAGGGTTAGGATAAGGATTCTCTCGATAACAGCCTAATGAGCCTACTGGCATAATCTGAAGCCATACTATGGGACTGAGAGCCGCTTATAATGGTCCATTGGTCTGCAAACATACACTTTACTGTGTAAAAGAAGACTGAATTAACATGAGAAGGGATCCATGAGATGATCCACAGGTTCTATGTATTAGAACAATGTTTTTATTCTTCATCCTTACCTGCTGCCAGAAGATTTCACCTAAATAGATACATTGATCTACTGGTATTCAAGAAATTATCCTGTAATATTTTCATGCTCACAACATCTATGGTAAGCCCTTTTGATATATACTAGTTTTAGTGAATATGTATTCCTGATATCTGAAAAAAATACATTTTCTTTTTGTCTAAATGACCATTTCAAACAAAACGACATTCTCCACTGACATTATAGACATTATCCAGAATATATAATATTCTGGATGTCTAGAAATTAATTTAAGATCTTCCCAATATTACTGGTCAGCGTTTGTATTATTTTAACTATGAAAAAATGTTTTTCAGATATCATAAATACATTTTCAGTCAAGCTGATAAACGTCAGAACGGTCATTCAAAACGCCTAAACATTTCTAAACTTCATTCTTACTTGTATAACTTAGTTTTTTTTATAGTTTCTAAAATCCAGTTTCTAATACAACAATTTAATTTCAAAAATATATTATTACAGTACGTTCTACAAATGTGATTTTAATTAGGAAGAATCTTATTTTAGTGATCTACAAATGGAACAACAGAGAGGAGTGCTTTTGATAAATGTAAAAACGGCCTGCCACAGCCCACTTCATATAAACCTACGCATTGGAGCAGCAATATTCTCCTTGGCCACCTTCTCGAGCTGTAGTGCTGTTTCTCTGTCTTTTAAACACATTCTCCTTTTGTATTTAATTTTTTTGCATTTCTGCTTTAAAATCTCTATTTCCAGTGGGGTGAAATAGGCACTTTCTGTTGCCTGTTGTCATGGTGACTCGTCAAATCGGCGCTCCACTGATAATGGCTTTTCATACTTGTTGCGCACGCGTTTAACTCTGAGTGGACCTAGTTTCAATTGATTGAACTAATTGATAGCAGCCGTTGTGAAACTGAACACTCAGAGTTCTGACTATTGCTAGATCAATTTAGAGTTGTGGATTTGAATCTGAATTTGTTACACCTGCTTCATGAAATGGACCCCAGTTCTTTCCGTCCCAGTCTTTGTTTTCTTGGGCAAGATACTTCACCCATATTTACAACCGATGGTGGTCAGAGGGCCCGATGGCGTCTTTGTATTGCAGCCTGGCTGCCCTAAGGCAGCTATGGTTACACTGTGGCTTGCCATTACTGAAAGTACTTATTTTTCTTAAACCATCAAAGAATGACAAACTACACAGTATAAAACCTATTAATTACTTTTCTGAGAGAATTGGATATGTTTTACATTCTCTCCATTAGATTGCTTATATGATATGGTCATTGGACATACTCAGAGCAGTCCAGAAAAATACATTTACACTTTAGATGATGCACTTTATACTATAAAAGTACAACATTTATATATAAAACTAGTGGTTCTGTTTAATTTGTTGCTCGAAGTACGACTAGAAAATTCTAAAGGAAAGTAAGTAGAGAAAACCATACCAATAATGGAAGACTGAGAGATGTTATTCAAGCTGGCAAAAAGTAAAAGAGAGCAAGATGATAGAGATGCTGAACAGTAAGATTGTCAGTTTTTGATTAAAAATGTTCTGAGCTTGCTGAGAAAGACACATACATACTGCTGTTGTAGTCTTGCTGGCTCTGCTAACATGACTATTTTTTCTTTTTTTCTTTCATTTAGCCTTTATTTAACCAGGTTAATCTGATTTAAATCTAATTTTTTTTTTGCAAGAGAGACCAGGCCAAGAAGACAGCAGCATATAAGTTACAACATACGTATAAAACACAAAAAAACATATGAAAAAACCCCCCACATAAAACTAAAAACATAAAGAACAATTTAAAAACATTAAAACTGCATAAACGCTTACCTGAAACATTTACACTCAGACATAATTGATTACAGGGATTTAACAATGTGCTTTGATAATTTAAATACCAACTCTATGAACATACCGGTATAATATTTTCTTAAGGGTAAATTGATATTTTACTAAAACATAATGTCAAAAATTAGCATTAAGTTTTGATCATTGCATCAATTTTTTATGTTAAAAAAACGTCTAAAATTATATGGTCTATAGGTACCATAGTTTCTGTTGGAACTTAAATTGTTGTCTTTTGAACTGTTTTCAGTGTTATTTTTCCGGAATGAGATACTTAAAGGACAAGGAAATCACCTTTATCTTAATTTTTTAGGAAATATGTCATATAAAAAAAAACAATGTCCCCAACTCCTATATAAATAAAACTGTATGTCTAAGGAGAAAGCAGACCTCATAGTAACTGAGTTTTTTAGTAAGCACACCAGAACACTTGTACAGTTACACACATGAGTTAATGTTGATCTAAGCGTTGCCCTGTAAGCCGACGCCTAAGCTCCAGGAGTGTAATCAGGTGCTAATAACAAGGCTGTGATGTTTACAAGCTGTTTTGAAGTGGGTTAGGTATTAGTGTGCATGTGGAGTGTGTGAGTATTTTCATTGATACCTACTCGATTTCCACTGGCACTGAAGATTTTGAGGGGGAGGAGGAGGAGGAGGGCACTAATATAGACTGTCAGTGCTCACACAAACACATGCAGATACCAGATGCTCATATGGTGTGTTGATCTCCTAGCTAATGATAGCAGCCTAGCAGCAGTCAGAGGCCATATGCTGAAGCCGATCAGAGCAGAGTGGTCTAGCACTTATAAACTCTACAGAGGAGACAATTAGTACTGAGCTACATAAAGGCTGGGCAGTTTCATGTGAGCTGGCTGCTGTTTTCATCAAATGCACATGTTTAAATTGACTGTAGGCAGACAGAGGCGCTGCATAGGGTGGCTGCATAATAAAAAGAAAAAATCTAGAATTTGCCAGAGTAAGTAAAATAAAGGAGTTTGGGTAATTTTATGTTTTCAAACTTTTTTCCTAATTCTAATCTATAAAAGTTGTATTTATACTTTGTTTTATTTATGTATGGTTTGCCCATTATCCATCCATCCGTTCCATCTGTAGCAGAAACCCTTAATTAATATTATTAAAGTATTTCTTTTACAGGGAACTGTTACTTCCCAACGTGATGGCTTTTTGGGCAGAAATGATGCTTATTGCTCCTCCTCAATTATGAAAGTGTCCAGATATAAAACATTAGGCATGGACCACCAGCTTTCAGTTTCATCCTGAATGCAGCTTTTCTCCAACAGGTTAAAAATAAATTAATTATGCACAGAGAAAGGAAAGTCTCAAAGAGTTTGAGGGTATGATTCAGCTGCCTGAAAGAAAAAAACAAAGAAAAGCCAAAGAAAATTCCATGCTTCACCAAACTGCACAGAATTATGCTTATTCCATCCACAGAGAGAGTGTGGAGGAGAGGAAGCGAGACTTTAATTGAGGTTTTATCCATTTAAGCTGTCACTAAGAGGCCAACTCTGAAACCTTTTAACCACTCTCCTCTCAGTAATGACACAAATCTGAGAGGAAATGTGTTTGTGTCGACTATGTGGTGCGAACGTGTGCGTGTGTGTTAGCGTTCGCAAAGCGGGAGGGTAATTATGCGGAAATTGGGAAATGGCTAAGTGAATTATGACCTTGTTTCAGCAGAAGGTTTTAATCAGGCCCAGCCAGGCCAGAGAGGGATGCAAAAAATGTTTGGAGCGGAGAGTGCTCTGCTGCTGATGGAAACAGGCAGCGAGCAGCCGCTAAACCTGATGCTCAGCCAGCCTGATGTGTCAGAGGGAAACCAGTCAATCAGCTCACAGAGATAACATAAAATCAGAAATCTGTGGGTGGAAAGTTTATCCTTGCTGAAGTGGTTGAATGTATTCTTTAGTGTATTGGCTGTTTTTCCATATTTCATCTTCTTTGTAAATCCGGTCATTAATTGGAGTTAGGACACATTAATTCAGTGCCTTTCACAATTTCTGGCATCCCTGGTGAGGATGTCCACGAAAGCCTCTAAATAAATATTTGTAACACAGAGACTTAAAGATCCCAAGATGCCACTATATTCACTATGAGTAAGCTTTTATCCTTATTTACATTCCTACTTAGTGTGGATGACAGCAAAATACAATCATCATGTTATTTTATTCATTAATTCTTGTTATATTAGGCCTCTGACTGTAGACATGGAAATGTTAATCTGACCTAAGAAGATCATTGGATAATTATCCTCATGTCTTTCTGATTTTGAGACATAACAGAAATTGGACTATGGTTACAATCATGTAGATCCCAATAAAACTGAAAAATACACTTTCTGATCATGACAGGAAGTTGGCTATACTTTTGGCTGTTTCTGTCCAATGAATAGTTGAACGTAGATTTTAAGGAGGATTTTTCAATGTGACATTTGGATGCTGTGGCAAATTTATTTATTTTTTTTTTTCTATGAAACACATCATTACACATCAGGTGTTTTATTAACTCAGTAGGAAACTGTATCTTTAGTTATCATAGTATTAACAGGTGTCAAAATACAGGGTTTTTCCTGTATTTTGAGATGTGTTGGTGAAATCAAAGTTCAGGATAGAATTATTTTTAGACCAAATTTTGCCCTTAAAAAACAGGCTGAATTTATGTGTCTGATTTACAAGTAATATTTAGCTTTACTTTCATATTATCACTGTTAGAAGATTAGAAATAAGGGCTGTCATACATGATTTTGCCAGCTCTGTGAAATACCATACAGTAGCAGGCTAAACTCCAATTAGCATGTAGTTTGTAGCTTGGTGTTGATACTAAAGGGTTTATTTCAGTTTCTCTTGATTAGGTTTAGTCCAAAATATGAAACAGAATAAATAGACTGAGACTTAAATTATTGTATGCTTGAAACTCTTCTCTCTCTTGTGAAAGCACAAGGTTTGTGATTTGGTTTTAGCACCAGCCTATGATTAGACAAGCAAAAAAATGGATTGTTCAGACTTTTAAAAGAAAAGTGGGACTTTGCCATAAACAGACATTCTGGCCTCATTGGGCTTTAGCTCGTAAAGAACGACTGTAGGACTTTTTACTTTTTGATTCTATTTCACTTCTTGCTGCTGATTAAGGATTATTCATACCTTTTCTAATTTAATATAGTTTGCTATAAGCTCTTTGAATAAAAAAAAAACTAATTTGTTTCCATTTATGTACAGCCTAACTTAATCCTGTTTATTTTAATACAGTCTTTTGAATTAAATCTTTTTGACATGCAGTCTAATTCCATCCAGCTATAATAGAGGCGAGTCAGACTTGGTGCAGCGTAAAAAGCCAGTTGTTTTGATGCTTCCTTTTGAGTAGACAAATTGCCTGACTACTTTAAGTTCAGCCTAATTGATTAACTCTGCTCTTCAGATGTGTGTGGGGTCTCGAGCTTTGCTGCATGTCAGTCTGCTTTGCTTCTGGTCTGGCCGTCTGTTTCTGCTGGTGTTCGATCAATGGAGTCCTGCAGACGCTCCACTCTTCTCCTGAAGGTTTCAGGTTGTTTTTATCTCTCCTTTATCAACTCATCCTGCTTTCCTCTCTGCCTTTCAGTCCCTTTTGGCTCGGCCTCGAGGCATCATTTCCTCTGCTCATCTGCATCAGTGTACACTCTCCAGGCGCTCTTCAGTTTAGACAATGAGCTCTCACTGTGCTTGCATATGTTCAGGTATATTCTGGACAGATTGCTTTATCACAATGAATTCCTCCCATCTTTCTATCTTGGACAGTTTGTGCTCGAGTGCTAAATCTCATCACAATGTGTAGCCCTCTTCTCATTTCTAAAGGGCTTTTGTGCATGCTTGTGAATATATCTGAAAAGATTATTACATTAATTTATATAATAATTCTGAGAAAAAAATCATAAATATTATTTGGATTCAGTATTTAATTTAAATATTTCCTTATTTATCCGCACCCATATTACAAAATATTTAGAAAAAAAACTGATGTGATTAATTTATGAGACATAAGCATGCGTAAAGAGGCCTGATGTGTTATTCACTTTGAAATTGAATCTGAACGATCAGGACTAATATACAGCATGGAAAGTCAGGATCTGTGCAGGTAATGTAAAATCCAGTCTTCCAATATACATTTCCATGTAGTTTGTATTAAGCGTACTTTGCTTTTAAAATTCTTCTACAATAAAACAATATAATATATATGCTATTTTTGTGGGATTCATTGGGAATAAACAAAATAAAAAATGCCTGGGTAGATAGATTTGTTGTAGGAAATCTAATATTCTGATTCATCTTTACTAGCTAAGAGTTTTTCTGTTGGTTTGTTTGCTTGTAGTGGTGTCATAAGCAGCAGTTCTGCAGATGAGTGTTTTTCGCCCTCAGCTTTATTGTACCTGTCTGGTTCATGCCAGGTTTCACTATTTTGTAGACATATACAGCATGTAAGTTACTGTAGAGCAGGTGATACTTTCAAATATATACGAAAGATACACGCTGACATTAAAGGAATCATTACTGACATTTTACACTGTTCCCATACAGTATTTGTGCTTATGTTAACTGTAACCAGTTATTCATTATATAATGGATAGGGAAGGTATACTGGCTTATGATATTTCCCAATGTTTACTCAGGCTAACCACTTTCTGACAAAACCTCGAAAGGTTTCACATGATTAAAGAGAATGATTGTAAAAACAAATATTTTGTGAAAAAAAACGAAATCACAAATACCTTTTATTTACGACTAAAGAATTTTTAGTTGTAATAACTGATTAAAGGCACATTAAGTAGTTATAGGGCAATTAAAATTGGGATGATATTAACCTAATGTTTTTGACATTTTGATATGGCCTGATTAAGGCTGCACTGTGAGATAGTGGGTTGCACTGTTACCATGCAGCAAGAAGGTTCTGGATTCAATTCCTGGCTTGGGGTCTTTCTCTATAAGGTTTGCATGTTCTCTCTGGGCATGCGTGGGTTTCCTCTGGGTACTCTGGCTTCCTCCTACAGTCCAAAAACATGACTGTTAGGTTAATTCTCTAAGTTGCCCTTAGGTGTGAGTGTGTTTGTGCATGGTTGTGTGTCTTTGTGTGTCTGTTTGTTGGTCTGTGACAGACTGGCGACCCGTCGAGGGTGTACCCCTCCTCTTGTCCATAGACTGCCGGAGATAGGCACCGGCCCAGCCGTGACACTGACAAGGACTAAGTGAGAGAAGATAGAAATGTATGCATTGGATGGATATGGTTGTTTTATGTTGTAGTCCTTTTTAGTCTTCTCACTGATGCTCAATTGTATGCACTACACTGTGAAAGGTACTACACTTTCAAGTTTTCCAGATGTGAGTCATCTCAGCTTAATTAAGTCGACTAGACGAGTATGTGCCCAGATTTACAGGTACCTATTTACCAAATGAATCAGATAGTACAGTAGGTCAATTTCACTTCTAGTTTTAAGCATCCACCATGCAGAAATGAGTGATTCTTATCAAGTGTATAGGATTAAGATTAGGACTAAGAAATATGGCCAAAACTTTTATCAAAATATATTTTTTAATTTTGGTGGATACAATATGCTTCTGTTATCAATAAAAACAATGTCAGGAAAGCCTACAACACCATCCTGTACAAACTTTGGAAAATAATTCAGCCAAGTGCATGAAATTCCTCCAATATAATCTTTTAGAAATTATTATTTAAAAACCCAACCAACCCCATATAAATATTTATTTTAAAGCTTCAAGCTTAAGAGATGAAATTCACATTTACCAAATGATTATCCCTGCCTCATCATATTCCCTCTCGCCTCATTTAGTTTGTCGTGGCATTCCTTTTTTTTCTTAGTGGTTTAACTTTATTCAAGAAGACAAACACACTTAAGCCTGAAAGACAATGTTCACAAGTTACCATAATAAAGAAGAAAAATAACTCATACAGTAACTAGCTCTGAAAATCCAGACTGGAGGTCCCCAATTAATTTTCCAAGATCTAACTTTTGATAAACCCTTTTTGACACTGTAGGCAATGCTTTGCAATGATTTTTCTTTTTGTCTGTTTTTTTAACCATACTGTTAAGATTTCTCCCTGTCTCGCAGTCACATCCCACTGCTCTAGTCTTGACTTATAGTGTTTTTTTTTATTTTTTTTATATAAAAGCTTGGTTTATTGTGCATTTTCATTTTTAGTAAAAGCAAAACAGATCCCAGCTCCCTTTTTTCCATCTTGGTGCAGCAACAAAAGTTACATTTGAACCAAACTTTTATCTCAGCAAGGATCAGCTTAATCAAAACAAAAATAAATCAAGTTACACATATCATAATCTCACAGTATAGCTGCCTGTTGTTCTAAGCTTTTCTCCCTTGACTTTAACTTTAAGCTGCACAACTAGCTGTCGCTTAAAGAGCATAACCCTGTTCACATGGTCTGTAACAATCTTTTTTCATTCATCAGAGTTAAAGACAAAATGGGACATTTGGTTACATTATGATGAACGCTGAATTTACTGCTAAAACTTGGAGCTCAGCTGAACAGCACAGCCTACAGCTGCAGAGCACAGGCTCCATGTCTGTGATGTTCGCCATCGCTCATGTAAACCAATGTGCTGCAGATTTCTCTGTTTAACTCAAATTTCCTGCTTCCAGAACGTCAGTCAGTCATAAGTGCTGCAAACACAAACTGCTGCCGTATATAAAAGAAATACTGAACATGTTTTCAGATATCATATCACTATTGAATAAAATTAAATTGCAATACAAATTGATGTTGAAATTTTGTCCAGCCCTAACAAAGATTCGGCATTATTGCGGTATATCAGTAGCTGTAGAATATCTCAGAAAAAACTGTATCAGCCTGGCATTAATGCTCAAATCATAGCTACAATAAAAATGCAGAAGTTTGCAGTGGAGACTTTAGAATCTAAGGCACTATATATTGTCTTATACGATTGAAAGGTGAGTTAGATATGTGATTGATTGCTGTATAATTTGCTGTACAAAGTATTGCCATGAGTGGGATGCTGAGAGATTTTGTAAATTGAGCTTAGATTTAAATGTTTAATTGCTAAACTTTCCTACTGCAGTAAATGTAAGTTGATTTTAAAGCTTCTACAAATTCTTTGTCTGGTTTTTTCTGAAATTTTCCTTGTGCTTTAACCTTTCACAACAAAGCTAATTTAGGTTCACAGGTATTTACACGAAATGCAAATCCCATGCTTGATTAGACTAGGATGTTTCATTCAGGGATGGCTGAGAGCTGGCAGCTTCGGCGGGCCTTGGTTCTAACACCCACGCTGTCTGCAGGCTCTGCTCTGTGCTCTTATGCTTTGAGGTGAAAAAATGTGTAACTGGTACATGAATGAATGCGTACGATCTCCTTCAGCCTGATCATCTCTCATGTTCGGCTATCTTACTGTTAATTAGAGTGTAAAGTCTAAGACATCTGCTTGAGGTGGATAGGTTGGCTGTCTTTATTCCACTTATTGGATAGAACGGGGTATGATGGGAGGAGTCGGGGTGCCCATGGAGGATGTGGGGGTTGCAGGGTTCTTGTAATGAATGTACTGCTGTTAAAAAGGATTCTGTGTCACTTCCCGGGAGAGTGGGAAAAAGGTGGTGGAGGAGGGAGAGAGGGAAATGTGGGAGGGGATGTTGTAGAGTAGGATTGTTGATGGAACGGAGTTCTTGGCAACCAGGATAATTCTCCTCCCATTCTACTATGTGCAGATACCAGTCTGTTTGAGTGTGCATACTGGTTCCCAGTAGCCCACGAGCATACCACCCACACACCCACCACTCTTCCGTATGCATATTCCTCCTCTTCTCCCCCCTTTACCTCTGCTTTCATTTATCCTTCTCACACACAAATATATGTAGGGGAAGCTTATTTCAAAGGGACAATCTCTCTCATTACCTCCTACCTTTCCTCGAGGGAACTCATTGTTATTTTCTTCTAGCCACAATCAAATTAAATAGAGCAAAGAGAAAATGCACAATTCTGCTCACAAACTGATCCAAAATCGTACATTATCCAGTGCTGTTTGCTAAGACGTGATTAAATAGTGTTTGGATGGCGATGTACGCCCCTTTCATCTGTGGGTTATTAATTACTGCTTTTAATACTGTGACAGTGGCTTTATAAAGCATTCATTGATTTTGTACACATTTTGTTAAGTTGCAATTGACAAAATTGTAGTTTAATTTGGTTTAAAGATCAAAATAGTGTATGATTGAAAAATAGGAAAAAGAAATCCATTTCATACATTCATAACAAATAACAATCTAAAAGTGTGTGCATTTGTTTTCAACCCTTCTGAATCAGCACTTTGTAGAATCTAATCCCAGGTTCAAATGGCAAGAAAATGACATAGATTTCTGACCTAGTCTTCCCTCTTTGTCAATCTTTGAGATACCTTAGTAAATGTCTTTAAAGATGACCTTTTGAGATATTCCAGCTGTGTGTCGCATGTAAGAGTGATCTAGTCTGTTCATAATAACTTCTTGACCACTCAGACCTCAATTCATATTGGGTTATCTTGACCTGATATCCATCTCGTGTAGTGTTGTTCCCTGAGGACAAATGAGTACACAGCCTGCTGAATTTGACATTTAGCCAATCAGAAAGCAATTCCTGAGAACAGATCCCCCAATAACAACTTACTTCCATATTATAGTTGGACAAGTAGAGCCCCTGCTCGTGTTGTCTCCTATCCTTTAGTCAAAGCATTTCATCTTGAAATGTAACAGTTGTCTTCTTGCAATACACTAGTTTAGCACCATCAATCTTTCCATTATTTCCACCAATTCCAGTTCCTAATGAAATGCATCCTACCAGCTTAGTGCTGTAGGGTTGATTTTCCACCATGCACAGGACCCTTTCAACAATAGGTTTCTTCTTGCCACTGCCATATGAGGGGTAGATTTCTACAATGCATAATTAGTTATTGCTCTGTTAATATATTTTCCACATTATCTATTGATTTTTATAGATACCCATAGCTGTAGTTGACAGCTGGTGCAACTCTGGTGTTCCTTGTTCTTCAATCAGACTTTGAGGCCTTCAGAGAACATCTGGATACAAACACATTGTGATTACACTGAAATTGAGCTTTATTCACAGAATGTGTGACTTCTGAAGACAGTTGGTTGCTCTTTATTTGTTCATATCTGAAATTAGATAAATAAAAGGAAAAAATGAATAAGGCTTTATAAAGTAGTACATTTATGCACTTCTCCATGTTGGTCTGTCATATGAAGTGCTTGTAACAAGACTAAATATTAGAAAGTTCAGGTAATATTAACATTTCTTTTAACATAGCTTCTAGGTCCTTTGAAGAGAATACTAAAATGTTTGTGTTGCAACAGACTGCCATTTTCTGAAAAAAAAAAAAAAAATCTTTTGACATAATGAAAGACGCTTGTCATCGTGATCCCTGACCAGTTTTACTCTGTGGTTTCTGGTAGTCTTTCAAAAGAGAAAGATAAAAAAACAGGCAGAGAAAAGAAACCTTATGGAGAGTGAAGGGGAAGGGGTGAGGGCATTGCAGAACAGTGATGCCAAAACCAGGAACAATTGTGATGAAAATGGCTGTTCACATTGCCTACAATAGTGTGTGAGTGACAGCGTTAAAGCGGCGCGGACGGGCTTATCCTGATCACTCAGGGCTTTGACTGGGGAAATCACAATACCCTGGAGATCTGTCCTTTTTGGGTTCCAAGGATCACAGTGCGTCCGTGGTCCCCCAGCCTTGGCCTTGAAATGACCATGACATTACCATATCAATGCTGCCTCGGCTGTTCCGCCAAGGAGCAGGGCGTTTAGCGATAGTGCTGTTGGTAAGCGTCACCCTGCACCTTCACAGAGCTATTCACTGGGATGTCAATGCTAGCTCAATGTGTGTGAATGGGAAGAAGTGTAAGCTCACTCCTGTAGCGTGAACCCATGTCTGCAGAGCATGCAGGTCTCTGTTTGTGTCCATATTTGAATCCGTGGGTATCTTGCTTTCTTTCTTTATCTCCCTGGCCCACTTTGTTCCTCACATTTAAAGTGTTTCCAAACACTTTATAAGGTTGGAATAAAATATAAGCTTGTTTGTGAATTCAATTAAAACAAGTCTGAAGTAGAATGATTAAGAATTCCAAACTCCTCAAAGCTTTGTTCAGTTTCTTATTTTAAATCTTCTTTTCTTAGGACTCAACGTCTCATCAGACAGTTATGGTGAACTTGAAAGAAAATAATATAAAAGGAATATTAATTGCCAAAAATTTACATATATATTTTTTGCTTTTGGTGTATTATTGATTAATGCCAGTAGCTTTCGTCTTAAATCTTATAATATATGCCTAAATATCTGGTAGTTAAAGAGGTTAAGCTTTTCCTTAATGGTAATAATTCCAGATGTTCTTTGAATTCTGAAATGCATTTTACCATATCAGATAGTCCAATTGTTATTGTAACTATTACTTTTTAAGATATTAAAAAATGCAGATAAAGCTGCTGGACACTGTTTATATTTTTGTAGATTTTTGGACCTAAAAAAAAAAAAAAAAATTCCTATTGGTTCATCTCCACTGATTATTTTCTCACCTTAGATCAGTTTAAAAAAATAACTGTTATCTAGCTCCACAGGCTGCCCTGTCCAGGAAAGACGTGCTATTATGAACAGAAACTAAACTTTTAACTAGGTTATGATATACTCATCATCATCATCATCATCATCATCATCATCATCATCATCATCATCATCATCATCATCATCATCATCATCATCATCATCATCAGATAGAAACGTTATGTTTATGCTGTGAATTATCACTAAAATGAGCAGATCAAGTTTTCTACAGCCAGGTTCACAGTGGCCCCAAAATAAAGATAAGGTTCAAAGTCATGTAGCTAGATTTTTATGCTGATAATTATTAAAAAAGTATAATGATTATACTGAACAATATCTATAGTGTACCTCCAAAAGGTAACCTGAATGTGCTACAAACAAAAGACAAAAAAAGCAAAAGGGTGTTTTTATTATAAATCCCTTTTGTGACAAGTAAGATATGCGGTGATAGTCTTTTTTAATAAACATACCACAATATTTAAGTTCAGATATATTGGGGGGTTTTGGTTTAGTTAATATATAAAAATTATCTGTGGAACCATTCCCTGCCATGGATGGAGGGATCCTGTCACTTCTGGCCTGAAGTGTTTAAATCAGGAAATAGACAGAAACAGAGGAGGGAGGGCATCTTAAACGTTCTGAGGTCAAAAGTCAATCTTGGGACGCTACAGTGAGGTATAATAGTTATCACATAATGATCATACTCCACCCCAAATTTTAGTTTTTTGAACACTAACCTTAAAGTGCGCCATACCTGGCACTGGCAGTGGGGCCACCCTCTGCACAGTGCAAAGAAGAGAAGACACAGAAATGTTATATACTGGTGTAAATAAAATATGCAACATATTGCTTTATTATTTGCTAAATGAAAGAACCAGGCATAGACTCATTTTGTAGGAAACAAATCTTATAAATGACTTCTGTTGGTATATGATCGTATGTATAGATATTAAAATGAATCAAACTAAATGCGTTTTTAAAGCTAGAAATCCATCACATCCAATACATTGTTAAATTCACGGTATTAACTCCGAACAACTGTTGCTCTTGTCTTTTATTGTTTTAGGTAACATATAGGCTGACTTGAGTTCCTCGTGGAAGTTGTTTGACAAACAGCACTCAGGTATAAAATCCGCTCATCTGTCCTTATGAAAGGCTCACTTTCAGCACAAATGGCTGAAAGGGAGCGGTTAAGCTGGGTTGGAGATTATGTTGGGAGTGCAGGTTATTCCCTCTATGTGCTGTAAGGATATTGTATCACGGGACTCCAGCTGTATACAGCCTTTTATGTTGTTAAAATGGCATTAGCGATAATAGTCAGTAAGGGTACAAGCCACAAAGTAGTCTTAACCTGATTATTACGCAACAGGGAGGAAATGGATGAGCTGAAGGAGCGGGGCCGCTTTTTAAATGTTGCAGAAGGGACGGAAAATGAGAGAGTGATATGGAGAATGATAGTAAGCCAGGAGGGAAGAAAATCAATTCAAGTAAAAGAGGATGAACTAAATGAGTGAGGAAGAGGAGGAAGACAGGTAAGACATTGGAGGTATAGATGTCCTGCTTTGTCTTCGGAAATTAGTGCCACTGGGCAGGATGGTGATTTGCACCTCTGTTTTAATCTGTCCGTCTCCACTTGAGATCTGTCACTGAATATCGGCAAAAAGCTGAGAGGTTATCAGGCTGCTTCAGGTGGCAGGCCGACTCCCGGTAGCAGGTTTGTCATTTCTAATTAGAGAGTAAAGTACAGCGCCTTGTTTTTCTCTCCTCATCTCATCTCTGTGCTCCGGCTGAGGGCTGTCTCTTGGTATCGACAGACAAGCGATGAGGAGGATACTCGCACACAAATACATGCACTGACACACAGTTGATGGGGCAGGTTTGATTCCATTAAGTGGAGTTTGTCAGTTAGTCGGTGCATTGCTGGGTTGAATGTTGATCACCTTACTGCAGAATCGCTCAGAGCAGAACAGGACCCGAAGAAGCTCGTTCAATACAGTCACAACACTGTGGGTGATTGAGGATTAAGTTAACCATAACGAATGAGTTAAGGGGCAGTTTGGAAAAGCATTAAGAGTCGGAAGTAATTTCAATAAATATGAAAAATTACTACATAAAGATATTTTGTAGACTGTCTCCACACCAATTCTCTAAAAGGTGATTCTGCCCTTCTATCTGTCTTTTGGATGCCTCAATCGCTCCCATCATGAACCTGTTGAGCTTTCTCTCCATATCATATATGCTTCCGAATTTAAATACTGACCTCTTCAGAAATATCTGTCTTTGATACATGTACTCTGAACATTTCTGTCTTAAAGAATTAATTTTTACACACAAATAGGAAGTAGAAACTCTGTGACACATATTAAAACCATCATCATCATCTCCTTCATCATGGACAATGCCCTATTCATAAGGTAAATGCTGTTTTGAGTTGTGGTCATGGTAAAAAAAAAAAATTTTTTTAGAGGAGGAGGGAGTAGGGCGGGTGTTTTTGGAGGTGTAGGAGTGGGAGATTATAGGAACAGGCAAACAGTGGGGGTGGATGGCTGGACTAACCAAAAGAAGAGAATGAAAAGAGGAAGATAGATGCAGAAGGTGGGTTCTCTGAGTATGAAAGCCTGCGTGTCTCCTTCCCTGTGCCATTGATGTATTCTCATGCTAAGTGTGTAATGCTGAGTCTCGACTGGTGTCCAAGAGAGACAAGCCTTTGATAGGCACAGCCGAGCCCTGGGACAGATCCCTTTGCATTCATATGCATATCTCTGTTTGAGTGTATTTGTGTGTGCACACATGTACAAACTGTTATTTAAGCAACTGTTTTTAGCTATTTGTGCCAGTGGTAAATTGGTCTAATTTCCATATCAATGTAAGCATGTTTTAGGCTGTTTTCAACATCACACACGCCCTAATCCCAAATTAGCCCCGTAGAAGCACGGTGGATTTCTGGTGGATGTTTTTAAGATTTTCTTTCTGACAACTATGCTTATGTGTATTAGTTTATGTGTTTGAAACATTAAAGACATGTTTGGATTTATCTTTGTCCACAGTTTAATAACACAACATCTGTTCAAATAATTTACATATGCAGAAGAGGATAACATGTAGCAGAAGCCATGAAGGTGGCATCATATCTAAATTTAAACCCTGAAGGGGACAGGTGCATCAACCCTCACTCCACAGTAGTTTTACTGGCAAAATGTTCAAATTAACATGTATAATATTTAAACAGCTTAGTATAAACATTACTACTACATGATTTTTGACAATAATCACAAAAGGCCTTAAAAAATATTTAATCCTTTCTAAAAAGGGATTAATTCAGGAATATAGAAACACTTTAAGTTGAGACCTTCAGGGACAACTTTTGTACCCGAAATTGCTGTGAGTATGGTAAAATTATAGGACTTTTATTATCCAAATGGATGATCTTGTGACCGGTCGAATGTAAAATAATCCGCTAACAGTCACAAGTCAATTTTGTGGGCATCTATATCTGAGAGTGGTTGCTAAAACTACAGTAGATAGGCACAAAGGTGCTATTTATTTACTGTGTACAAATCTGAACAATTTCAACTTTTACCTATTTGCTGAAAAGTTTGCAAAGGAAAATATATTTTTTGTCGTTTCATGTAAAAAAGATTGAGTAAACCTAGTAGTTAAGTGAGTGGATAAAGCAGCTACTAAGTGTTTTTTCAGATGGAAATACTTACATACTGATTAAAACAAACAAACAAAAAAAAAAACAATAAGATCTGCACTGTATTACAATAAAAATGCTTTATTATTGCTGTTTTAGTTAAAAGATAAGTAATTATAGGATTTCTAAGACAACCCCATATAATTTTCAAGACAGGCTTCCATTTGCCTAAAATGTGATTTGAAAAGCGTGTGAATTTTTTATGTGTTGTGCTTCCAAATTAATAACAACATGAAACACCTCACCCGTTGGATATCAGCGAAAAGAGACTTCACTGTGAATAGATTGGACACAACACTTATTAAGACGGCAAAGCATGAAGTCAGGGAGGCTGATTAATGATTGTGGTAAACGAAAAGGTCTATCTAACTGAATTGAAATATCTTACTCTTTTATAAATGCATGCAATCATATGCTGCAAGGCTGCTATCTCTCTGTTTTTTTTTTTTTTTTGAAGCAATAGAAAAATTCCTCCAGTGTTTAAACTAGATTTTACGTATGTCAGAGTATGGCTATAAAATGTGATGCTATACAGTAGGGTGTGCAGTTCACTGTTGTGTCCTTGGGCAAGACACTTCACCTGCATTGCTTACTGATGGTGGTCAGACGGCCTGCTGGCGCCAGTGTATGGTAGCCTCGCTTCTATCAGTGAGCCCCAGCGCAGCGGTGGCTACAATGTAGTTTGCCACCATCAGTGTGTGCATGAACGTGTCAATGACTGAATGTAGTGTAAAGCGCTTTGGTCAAGTCTCCTGACTTGGAAAAGTGCTATATAAGTACAGGCAATTTACTTAATTATTAGTGAGTGACAGTATTTTGATGAATATGTCTTGTTAGCACTAGAAGATGAGTTTCCATCAACTTTTTTTTCCACATTTTGAAGTATTGCGTTCAAAAAACTGGAAATAACAAAATTCAAATTAGCTTACTAAAGTTTACTTAATCATTAGTAACAGTTACAGTATTTTGATGAATATGTGTTGTTACCACCAGAAGATGAGTTTCCATAAACTTTTTTTTCACATTCTGAAGTATTGCGTTCAAAAAAATGGAAATAGCAAATTTCAAATCAGCTTACTAAAATTTACAAAAACCTTTTTATGTTGATATCCGCTGGTTTTTGCCTTTTTTGAAAGGGGTAAATTAACTAAAATGAATATGGATTTACAAGTTCTAAGGTAACAAACATTGATTAATTTTAATGTGACCTGAATTGAAGCATTAGAATCACATTTCTTTCTGGATGTCTCTGGATGGGATCTGCCATTGATAATACAAGCTAATATGAAAAGTTAGCACTAGTTGCCTGATTGTAAAACCTCACTCCATCACTTATCTGATTATTAATTCACTCCAGATCAGGTGTAAACAAAAATAATTTTGTATTATAAAAAATACAAAAAATATTTTTTTGAAATTTAAAAAGTTCACTCAAAATTAGCATGAGAATTAGAAGGAAGCGTGACTAGAGTTCAGATGAGAATGAATAGATTATTTCAAAGTTATGAAGCAGCAGCAGCTGAAGTATCCACTTGGTTTGAACAGTCGACGTGGGATGGTGTCTCTAAATACATCATCTTAGGCCTATTTGCATCAATACTTGATGATTGAAACTACATATAATACAGATTCACCAAAAGAGTCACTTCCAATAAATTCATATTTCTTCTAAATGTGTTTGACCTATAAAACACTGCAAAACCTGAATGCTGATGCCATGTTTCTTCTGCTTCCAAATGCATGCACATGTTTGAATATGTTTTTGTATAAATGTACATCATTGGTGTATCCACACCTGTGCTAGAGGCAGTGGAGGTTATTTGATCTGATAGTACTATTGGGGAGGAGGTTGTACTCCTGCTGTATGACCCGCCCTGTTGGGATATATTAAGCTTCACCTGCCTCTCCTCAACTATCCATCATCTCTCTCTTGGAAGACCAACACCCTCTACTCATCTTATTACTTTCAGGAATCCTCTCAGAAACATTTAAGACATTCTCTCGCTGGTTTGCTCTTGTATAAACGATGAATTCTCTACAGTCTGGCTCAGTTGTTGCATACACTAAATCTGATAAAGTATGCATTTTGTGGCACTGAACTCCAGCAGAAGAACAAGCTGCACTTGAAAGCATTTCTTTATGGGCTGTGAAAACTTTAAACAATATAACACATCATAAAATACTAAATCATTACAGTCTAAATGTTTTACCAACTGCAGACTGATTTTTTTTTTCACATATAAAGTGTAATTCCCAGAGCTTTTTCCTCTATGAAAGTCCATAATACAGTTGCTGAACATTTCTCACCAGGGGTTCATGATGAGGAACAAGATTCAAAGTGCTGAGACACATCCACAGTAGAGTAATATGAATTATTAATTGTATGGGAGTGAACACACAGACTTATCACTTTATTTGCATATGTAATGCAGGCTTATGTAGCAATTTGATTAGAATGATTTAGGGTAATCCACAACCGAAAAAGTTGAGAAGTAGTAGCAGGACTATCTGGAATATAATTGTGTTATGAAAGCATGTTTATGTGTGAGTCTCACTTTCTCGTATCATTTCTGTGTTTGATTACAAGCCATTGCTGTGTGAAAGCACTGCTGCTTCTTCGTTAGGATGTTAAGTGTGTGGTAAACTGAACGGGGACGACATCTCCTCTAATGACTGTTTTGCACAATTCATCTGATCGCTCGACTGCAATATTGCCTTGTACCACTCTCTGGCACCATTGCCACGTAATAATGTGTGTGTGTCGGGGGGTGAGAGTATGTGTGTCTTTGGAGTGTGTCCGCTGGAGAGTGTTTGTGCGAATGTGTATGTTATATCACTACGTGCATTGCTTTGTAGAGCCATTACGATTTAATAGGCATAGTGGAATGAGCGGTGCGTTAATGCTTCTGCAACATGAAGTAATGACACAATAAAACAATTAAATACGGTGGAGGAGAATTACTTTTTGAACAAGAAGCACCTTGAGGCAATTTGGACTGTGAGTGAATAAACAGAAAAAAAAATCAAGCTTATTAAAAGCTTTTTTTCTCTTTCTTTCTTTCTTTCTTTCTTTCTTTCTTTCTTTCTTTCTTTCTTTCTTTCTTTCTTTCTTTCTTTCTTT
>NW_015150670.1:459964-500433 GCF_000732505.1 Cyprinodon variegatus
TTCTTTTTCTTTCTTTCTTTCTTTCTTTCTTTCTTTCTTTCTTTCTTTCTTTCTTTCTTTCTTTCTTTCTTTCTTTCTTTCTTTCTTTCTTTCTTCTGTATAGTTATGCTGCTATAGGCTTAGACTTCTGGAGGACATAGGGAACATTCCTAATGTCATGCTCTCTGTTTTTTTCATAGTAGCTTCGCCTCGTCTGTTCCTGATTGGCTGTGACACCATCCTGGAGAGAAATATCTGCTGTGGTGCTGCCATCAATACCTTTGTTTATAGACGTTGAAGATCGGCCTGTTTTTCAGTGTAGTCCTGTAGTCCTGCTCACACTGAGCCTGCTTCTGCTGGAGGTTTCTTCCTGTTAAAAGGGAGTTTTTCCTCTTCACTCTGGCTACAAGCATGCTTAGTGAGAGAGATTGCCTTTGAGCCAATTATTCGATGCAACCAACTGGTTTTCGTTGGATAGATAACTTTGAAACAATCTGACTGTATGATCTGGTGAACTGTAAAGTGCCTTGAGATGACATATGTTGTGAATTGGTGCTAGATAAATAAACTGAATTGAATTAAGATCTCCAATATTAGTAAGCTGATAGAATCACTCTGCTTCTATCTGCTTCTTTGTAAATTTATTGAACCCTATTAATGTTGACTATTGTTTTCTATATCACTTTACCAAGCCTTTCCTGAAATCCCACCTAAAAAGTACTAAAAGTACGTATTATTCATGCTGATATCCTATCGGGTCCATATTGGTACTGGTCAAATACTCAAAGCGGCAATATCGTATCCCCTATGTAGGGGTGTGGGAAATAATAGTTTTGATGAAATATTGTGATTTTGGCTGCCCGATATACAGTAATATCAATCTTTCAGTTCCTAGTATTGATTTTTATAAAATAAAACATTTTTACCTAAAACCACAAGGGAAATGGACTATCTCCGCACCGCCGCTTTGGCAGATAGTGCCATGGAGCCGTTCAGCGTCATATTTGTAGGTGAAGCAGTCACAGTAGAAGACGTGGACCGACTCAAACCCCAAACAACATGGACACCAAAATAAATAAAGGATCTGTATCTTC
Organism: Cyprinodon variegatus; assembly: GCF_000732505.1. Lineage (NCBI taxonomy): Eukaryota > Metazoa > Chordata > Actinopteri > Cyprinodontiformes > Cyprinodontidae > Cyprinodon > Cyprinodon variegatus. The sequence goes on from NW_015150670.1 coordinate 461,038, forward strand.
TGATGAACATATACAGCACTTGCCTTTTTATCTATACATTCAATTTTGATAATTTGGGAAAAATCTCAACATTTAGTGATATTGAAATATTGTGATAATATCGTATCGTGATCCATGTATCGTAATACATATTGTACCACAACACCCATGCCGATACTCAACCCTACCCCTATGAGGGTGGGGGGGTCAGCCTTCAATGCTGAGGAAATGCTCCTGCATGGGTTTAAAAATAATTTTAGAATGGTTGTGGTCCTCTGATCTATGGGTATTATTTGTATGACTGAAGATGCGTGTAGGTGCGTGTGAATTTGTTTCTGTATGTTTCTGATTACATACATTTGTTTACTGACTTGATGGACATTTTGAGTTGAGTTGTTGGACTCAAAAGTTAAGTAGCTTTCAGGAAGATGGTGGGTGTTAGAGACCGTAGGAAGGAGAAGGGCTATGATTAAATAAATTTTACCTGTTCATAGCCCTTATTCCAACATAACCACTATATTATGCATAAAATGTCAACACATATATGTTTGCATGTGTTAAATTTGTAATTGAATTGGAATATCTAAACTGTGATAAGTTGCAAAGGAATATGTACTGTTTGACAACCTTTTTTTTTTTACTGTCAGAGCAATAATAACAATAAGAGAAAAATTTAGGAGGGTGAACTAGAACCACTGTTTTTTTTTTTTTGGCCACAACACCACAAGGATGATAAGTGATGTAGAGGAATAGGAAATGTTAAATTGCAGTAAATATTTAGGGTGAGATGTGGTGTCTTTGGAACAAAAACTCTAAAACAAATACATTTTATAGGTCTGTTTGTAAATGTTGTCTTGGATTACCGATAATTATGGATTGGATTTGTGTTTAAGCACAGGCATTTATGAAACTTTACATTTCTTTATTGAAATTAGAGAATCAGAGTTTCACCAAATTTTGCTTTGAATCTTTCTTGTTCCTCTTTATTTCCCATTTGTCTAGTTTTTCTGGTCTCCTCTGGTTCTTTGTTCAATCATTTAAAGGAAACTGCTGCAAATTTTAGATGAAAAATCCATTTACAAAGATTGCTTTGGTGTAGTCAGCTTATTGTCTGTTGAGAAATGGAAACTTTACCCTCTATCACCTTCTTCCCTTTATCTGTTCTCACCCCCCAAGCCTTGTAAAATACCTCCCTCAACCTCCCTTTCCTAAAGGGTCACATCGCCTTCACTAAGGACTGATGAGAGCAAAGATAAGATGATTGGGAAGAAATGAGGGAATTTATTATAGAGTAAATGGGAGATTATTGGCTTTACTACGGAATAAAGAGTGTTAAAACGAAACCGCATGCAATAAAGGAAAATGGAAGAGCCATATACAGCCATGTATCTTTTTCTTTTACTTTCCAATCACATAATTTTTCACAACAAAACTTAAACTAGTTTTTAGTGCCAGAGTCCTGTTTCTGGAGTGGATTAGGCCAGCGAACACCTGCCCGGTTTACCCTTGGTGTGGTTCACTTGCAGTGTGAATAAGTGAGTAGCTTACATAAAGAAAGAAAGGAGGATATGATATAAGAGCAGTGCTTTGGAGTACAAGAAGGAGAGGCAAAGCAAAGAAGGAGTGTGAACACAATGACAGAAGTTTATGAAATGATTTAGTGGAGCTGTGTTGAAAATTAAGAAAAGTAAGGGTAACAATGTTGTGTCGCAAACCTCGTGAGATGGACATTCTTCTTTGTGTTGTTTTTCTCTACTTGATCAGTGTGGTACTGTAGTAATACTGTCCCCAAAAAACTCTATTGCAACTCTTTTACATTGTTTGGCAACAAAACTAAATGTAATATCGACTTGCATTGTCTGCTTGTCTGAAAACTTTCATCTTATGATGAGAAGCTGGGAACTGTTCTTTATTTAGTTGAATTCTTGTCACCAGTTACAGTTTGAAGGCATCATACTAGAAATTCACATTCCCAAAATCCGCCTGCATGTACACCAAAAACACTCCACCTCGTGTTTTTACTGTTATTTTCTCATTGTGGATTTCTTCACCCTATCATAGTTTTATTCAGATTCACAGATGGGATGTTGAGCTGCTGGTGCACTGCTTTTTGTCTTATGCTTTGCTGAAATAAGAAAATGAGGAGATTTGGTGGATAATAATATACATTCACTTTTTGAAGTTTCTGTTTCACCTCCAACAAAATAGTATTGGGATTATGATTAACAGTGGTGTGTTGTAGCATGGCACGGTATGTATTTTTGCCATAATGTAATCCTTTTTTGCAGTAAAAGGAAAAATCCTCTACAAATGCTAGAGTATAAAATCCCAAAGTTAGGGCCATGACCCCACTTAGGGTTCTCGATTAACCACTATGCAGTCTTTAGATCCATTAAAGAAGGTAAACTTTAGAACATATTTGTGTTAAAGTGCTTATTCTTAAAAAAAAGCATCACTTAATATTGGACAAAAACAACTATGATGGCTGTGGATGCCGTTTGTAATATTATTACACCCATGGTTAATGGATTTTGTTGGCCTGTTTCTATATTTAACCAATACTTTGGGTCAAGAGGCTGCTTTGGTACTATTTTAATCTAGCATGAGATGAAGTATTATTGGGTCATTTCAGCTGCAGTGTTTATGTTGTAGTTGCATTAAATCTTTATGAATGCTATTTGTGTGCCATATGCGAGTGCTGGGTCGTTTTTTTAATTGTGGTTTCAACTGACAAAAAATTTATGGTTTATCTGTCTTATTTTTTTTTTACATTTGTGAGAACTTAGCTTTCTTTTGATCCTGATGTATTGAAATTTAAAGGCCTCATGGCTGATCTATTGCGTATTTTTGCCCTTTTCTCCCACTTACACATTCTCCGAAGGGGTGAAATTTGCACCACTTGATTGAATGTTTTGATGATTTATTATGATAAATTCTGCAGTCATTAACACGACCATACCTTAATTGAGGTGGGATTCTATTTCCTGAACATTATAGCTGTTAATGACTAATGGTGAAAGCAATTTTAAGTAAACAATAGATTAATTTAAAGTTAGTATTCCCTCATGTGCTCCAACGGTATAGTAACTGATTATTGTGATTTGTTTAATAAATACCACAGCAGGAGAGTGAAAACAATGTCTGTTTACTGTTATTCTCTGAATCAATTACACTCCTAATAATAAACCGATGCTCTAACTGACATCTTCCATATTCCCTTTGTGGATCATCTCCCATCCCAGCTTATCCCTGAAATACTGCTCTGGTACTGATTTGATTTGCTGACATTTATCTTTATAGTTAACTGTAATATTTTTCACAATTAGAGAGATATTTGTTTTTAACATAAATTCGTAAATTAAAAGAAACAAAAACAATTTCCTTCATCTTGGCTCTCTGGAAACAGGATATGAAGGCTAAGTCACATTACCTTCATAGATTGACTTTCACAGGCTGCTATGGTTGATCAGCTGCCGGAAGTTACTCCGTTTTGCCTCTTGGTCTTCTATGGTGATACATCCTTGTTAATTTGTTTTATTCCACAAATTTAAAGATGATCACACTAATAGAGATAGCCTCAGGGACATGCAAAATAACAGCAGAAAAGTAATGAGAGCATTTATTTGCAGCTTTAGCTAATCACACTACACTTGTCAAATAAACATGTTGCCATCTTAGCTCATTTGGATCGGCAGGGGTGATTTCCGGAATAATCTCAATGAGGAGCCCAGATGAAGTCAGAGTAGATTCAGACAGCCAGATTCATCTTACCAAACTTACTTAGAATTCAAACCCTCTGCTAAAAGGGAACACTATTTTGTATCGTATGTTTATAAGGTCAGGATGCACTGGAAGCACTTACATTTTGGATTACATTGTTTTGAACCCAAAGTTACAACGTCCAGTGAAGGACTGATGTCTTGTTAAACATTAACTTTCACAGCTGTGGGAGAAGGTTGTTTTGTAGTATGTAACCTTGTTACACTAACAAAACTAATAAATGAATCTCCACCTACATTTTTTATTTCTATTTTATTGTTTGATTCATGTAAAACAGTTGGAATTGTCTTTGTACTGAATTGGGCTTTATGAGTAAACTTGCCATTGCTTTACATGAAATAGGCCAAGAGAAAAATAAAAGGCAGAAGGTGAATAATTTCATTTAGCAAAATACTGTTTTTTATTGTCTTATGTATTGGATTTTTAGTTCTGCTTTTCCATGGGGTATTACAAACTTAACTATTTAAGCACTGGTTAAAGCCCAAATTATGTATAAGAATTTATTGAATAAAAATCTTTTACTGACAGTTTGGTTTCCATCCCCCTTAGTTAAAAAATCCTTTCTGCACTCCTCGTTTGATTGAATTTTATAAATACGTGTAATAATGTAAAATGAAATGTGAAAGAAAACATTTGTATTAATTATTAATTTATTAATTATTATTAATTTAATAGAGTCAGAATTCAATACAGGTTGCACATTACATTTTTAAATTAAATTAAATCCTTTTTTGATTTTGCATGTTGTAAAGAAAACTATTCCATTAAAGGACCCCCTTGATAGTTGGGAACTTGAGTTTTGTAATCGCTTATTAATCAGTCAATAGTCGATTGACAAAATCGATCATCCTTAGATCCACTAGGTAAATTATTGCTCACATTTTTTACTTATACTATAGTAAGAGTTTATTTTTGAAGAATCCTTCGATTATTATTAAATTCAATTAATTGTTGTGTTTATGTTTGACTATGTTTTATAACTTATATCTTCCAGATATCACGGCTTCCTGACCTGCTGCTGTTAGAATATGTATCAGCATCATTAACATTTGGCCTGTACTGGTCTGGTCTTTTTTGCCAGTTCTCAAGTCAGCTCTGCTCCGGGTTTCTGTTACTGAGCTGCTCTGACTTGGCTGCAGCCTCCGCCTTGGAATACATCCATGGTTCTAGTGATGAATCTCTCTGGTCAAGCAGAGGGACTTTCCATTATGGAATCAAGCTTTAAACGGCAATCTCTTTACAAATGCTGGAAATATATATACTGTATATATTTTGAGGATAAGATGGCCTATGTTTGTTAGAGAACTTCTTCTGTTTGGTGGCAGCCGTTTACTAGGTTAGATTTTCTGTGCCACTTTCATTGTGAATCTCTGAAGAAATGTACCTTCTCACTTGACAAACAGACTCTTTCAGACAACTTTATTTCTTGTCTTGTATTTGGCAGTCTGAATAAATGTTTTTTAACATTGGATTCAGCTAACACAAACACATGGTTTCTAAGCCATGTCTCCATAAATTCAGAGCTACCACACAGATGTGGAACATCTGTAGATGGTCACAGGTAACTTAACAAATCTTTACCCTGAAAAGCATAAAACATAAGTAGCTTTGTTGATCAGTTCTGCATTCCTTACTACATTTCTCACTTCACAACATAACTCTTATCTGGATTTTGAAAGAAAAAAACAACTCTGTTTTATAAATATATTTGCAATATTTGTGTGTTGAAGTAGTCATGTTTGGAATAAAGTTGATGGAAAAATAAGAGATTTCTTGGCTTTGGTGCGAATGTGTTATTAAATGATGTGTGGTGACCGACGGGGCGGCTTGGCTTTTGGATTTATGGTGGGAAAATGCAGGATGTGAATGTGAGAAAAGGGAGCAGGGAATGATGGAAAACAGGATTAAATGGACAATGCTGCAGGGAAGAGGTTTGGCCCTGTAGTGAGGACAACTGTGTGTGAGTAAAGAGATAGAGCATGTGGTTCTACAGGAAATACAGAAAATGTGTTTAGAGGATGTATAAATGTGCCATAATAGGGATGTGCTTGAGCTTGATGAAGCAGGAACAAGCAGTTTTGTTTAGAAAACAGAGAGCGCTAAACACAGACAGATTGCCAGTGTATCTGACAGGAAGCTCTGACCCCAGCTAATAGCTAGCCTATTAATATAGTTTACTAATGACTGCCACCTCCTGTCACAGAGCAGCAGAATAAATAATCCATGTTCATCACCTCCTAATTGAAGCTCTGTGAGATGTTCCTAAAAATCGTAACAAAGAAGGAAAGAAAGTGATCTATTTTTACTGGTTAAAAAAATTAACTTAATCCCATGAGTCTGAAAGCTGGCTGTTAAGAAGGCAGGACAGAAATTTTAAAAAGCCTTTTAGAAAACACTAAGATAACATCTTAAGTTTATAAAAACTGGGATTTGATTTCTCAAAAGCTTAACAGAAAATAGCTAGATCCAAAGCCGACTTCTGCCTGAATGATTTTACTCTGCATTGTTATTAGTTAGTGATGTTATCAAGTGAAGCGCTAAACTTGATGAAAAACACAGAGAAGTCACTAATGTTGTCTGCAAATGCTTTTTCGAAAAAAAAAAAGAAAAATAAAGAAGGGTCTGAAAAGTCTCCCATAAATAGCAACAGAGTCTCTAAGTTAGCATCATTGAGCTGTTGTCTCCAGGTCTCCTTCACAAAAAGAGCAATGTGGTGCGCTGTAGCCACCAGTAGCTTCATACACTAGCCAGCTTTGGAGCAAGATGCACAGCAGCCAGTGGGATTGATTTTCAAAATAAATTAAATACAAACATGTCATGATATATTAATTCATTTCAAACACTGTTTGATTAGAACAAGTGTGCTAATGTAGAGTATACTATATTATATGCTTTAGATTGGGTTAATAAAAAAAAAAAAAGAATTTTAAAGGTGTGGTTGCTTTTATTTTGCACACCACAATCAATTACATGTAAAGGAAATCCTGCATTTCTGCTTCAATACAACTATTTATGGTGGGTTAGAGCAGTGCGCTTGTGCTCTGAGAATGTTGCAAGTACCCGGTTAGAATCCCACTGACTCCACTTTGGGTTCCTGAGCAAGACACTTAACCCCCAACTGCATCGCACAATGGCGGCCCACTGCCCCCCAAGGGCATGGGTTAAATGCAAAGGTAAATAGCTCCAATGTGAGATCAATAAAGTTCAGTTATTATTTTTAGTTGGATCACTAACAGGACCTTGTTGATCTTGACTACACGCCAAAGAGGTCATTTAGAACAGGGACACATCCTAAAGCTACATTACAGATACCTTCAAAGCAGTTTAACACCAATGTATTAGATGCTCACCTCAGTCACCCTACCTGCTGTCGCTAAGCACTACATCATAGTGACACATCCAGGTTAGCAGCAACTGCCTACAGTCAGAGCAAATCTCTTACTTTACCTGAACATAAATGTGAAACTATATACAGCGGAAGGTTATATATCAGGGATTAAACTTAATGATTAATGAGTGAATTTAAAGTTGATTGGTATTATTGATCAACTGACTATTTATTAATATGTGCCCCTTTTATTAAAAACCTGAGTTACTGCTTGTCACAAGAAGGTATTTCTATAATATAAAGGAAAATATACAAAAAAGAAACATCAATATATTTTAATATTTTGTTGTGTATTAAATTCTGACCATATAAACAGATTTCCTATTTTTACACATTAATATATTTCATTGATATCATTTTACAAAATGGGAAACAGGAATTAAGTTAGATGAATTAAAAAGATGAATAGGAGAAAGTATGTGAAACACTGCTAATACCCCATGAATAAGAGATGTAAGACTATCATTTAAAGACAGGATATGCCGCTCTGACATGCTGTCAGACTTAAATACCAGTTGGTGCCATTAAGCGCGCAGTAGCTTTGATATGGCTTTCTGTTTTCAGTGTAATCCAACAAGTAGTTAAGGATTACCACTGGTTTAGAAGCATAATACTCTCAGAGAAATTTTATAACTTGAACCTCAAAGTTAATTAACCTATGTATCGAAGTCCTCACAATTGTGTATGCTGATTGGCATCAGTGTTTTGTGTAATGCCCTCCACCTTTCTTTCATTACATTCTTATCCTCCCAGCATATCAGACAGTTTTGGTTTGAAAGTTGACACTGCTCCATCATGCAGCACCAATAAAGAATCACAGTAAAAGAACGAGGTCAGTAGAGCTATACGGTACATAAAGTCATCATGTTTTGATCGGTCAGGCGCAGATCTTAATACTGTAGGTTGATTTTTTTGCAGAAAGGTATGTGATGGATGACTGCTGTTCACTGTCTTTTATTGACGATCACAAAAACAGATTACCCGTGTCTCCTACTCCATAGGATGCTGAGGCCACACTTACAGCGTAACACAACCGTTCCTTCACAATGTGCAAGCATGTGGCAGCAGATACTAAGCACTGTGGTGTGAAACTTTAGTGCTTTGAGAGCAATGTGCAAAATTCATTACATAAGAAATTGAAATGACCTTTAAAAACATGCACTTGACGTCTCCTTACTAACGTACATTTCATTATACAGACTCAGTTTGAATTGATTCATGTTTCTTATCTAGAAAAGCTCCAGCACTACTTCACTCGCATCTATTGGTGCAGCTCTTCTTAAAGTTGGACCCCAGCACCCTCTTCTATTCATTCTTCTATTTACATTAATGGCTCTACCTTAAGTATTTATCTACCCTTGGGTATAAATACAGTAGGATTTTAAGTTAGTTTAATCAAATTCAAAGTATGACAGCAACAACAAATTGTATTTACCATTCAGCCTGCTTGGATAGTTAAATTTATAATATGAGTAACAGTGATGTCCTCATCAGGAGCCTCTTGTTTGACCTGTAAAATGGAGTCTATGCTGTGTATATCTACACCCTGTTACAATGATAATCATTCCAGACAAAACCTAGAAAACTGTTGGATAATCAACCTAGAAAATTTCACTCCTCAAACAATGCTTTGATGTTCACCAGCAGGATACATGATGGATTTTTTAAGATTTTTACTCTACATTTTTATCAATTTGTAACATGCTTGAAGAAAATGTCGAGTATGCTTTGCCTTACCTCTAAGGCTCATTACTTCCATGTAATTACAAAAGGCATGGAAAACCTCAGAGACCTCCGATTCAGTCATGGGAGCTAATCAGTCAGTCTGAATGAGAAGCTAATTATGGTTTCTTTTAAGAGGAAGACTGGTTGCAAGATATGGAGCTCTGCAAAAGACCAAGGTTATCTCATCTCTTTGTAATTGAAACAATCAAAAGGCATATAAAAGCAATCTTGATGTAAAGTGTGTGAATCTCAGCTCCAAGTATTTCCTTTTAAGATAAAACCTGAGTCAGTGTTAGTGGAAGGAGTGCATTGAATCTAGGCTTGCAGAAAAGCATGACAGGCAGTCGATTACACATGTATTATTCACCTGAGAGAGGCATTTGTTTGGAGATGGTGTTAGTACTGTATCTCAACTGAATATTTTGCAAATGCTAAGTGGAGGCATTTTAAAGCGATTCACTCAGTTAGTGCTTCGTCTGAAGCAAATTTTATTTGCTCTCACATCAAATGCTAATGCAGAGTGTAAAACCTTTTGCATTGGTTTTCATTGCATGGCTGCATGAAAAGCAATCACGTTTAAAACTTTTACAGAATGGGAGTAAAATGAAAATGGGAGTTTAAGGTTGCTCATGAACTCTTTTGGACAGTTCAGCGCCAAACTGAGGCTTCACTTTACTGAAAACTTGTATATCATTGGAAAAACCAAAACAAACAAAAACAACTAAATAAGATGTCTTTAATAAAAAATACGGAATTGATCATGTAAACCTAGCATTTCACATAGTAATTTAACTCCATAATCTGTAGTATTTCATGGTGTAACTAAAGTAGACTAGGGCTTGTTGTCAGTATCATGGTATAATGTTTTGAAAGGATATGATTTCCAACCTTTTCATAAGTGTAATGCGTTTTTAACCCAAGTTAATGAGATACCTGATACTTCGGCTTTTGTTACAAGTGAGTAAAAAAAAGCATGTATTTTTTGGCAGAAAATCATGATGGAACTGCTTGAAGAAGCCTGGCTATGTATCCTTAGTTTCCTACCTACAATACTGTCTTTTAGCTTCTTCTCAATCATTACAGCCTCTTTCTTCCTGTCCACATTTTTGACATTTAACGGTATTTTGAAAGGTTTTTTTGCAAATTTGAAAAAAAAGTACACGCACAACCCTTTACACCGCTCCAGAGAGGGAACGCCTATTAAACAACACACAAGCCTATTTCTACTCGTGCACGCTCTGTTTAAAAAGTTGCTGTTCTCATAGCTTACTTTGTCCGAACTTCCACCCTAACCCCTAAATCCCTCAATCACTATGTACAGCGGGGACTATATACTGGACTTTATAGCAAACTCAGTTAACTTACCGTTCGGACAGATGATCGCTACTTTTTGCTCCATTGGTCACGTGACTCCTCCTCCACTGTGCGGTGTCTGCGCCATTTTTGTTATCAGTCGCTGCTTTTGGGTAGCGCCAGCCTATGGCGACAGCGAGCAACTGTGACAGCAAATCCCATGATGCTTTGTGAGGGGAGCCCTCCGGCCAAAGCATTCCGGTATATGTCTGCCTCTTCTGAGGCCTTTCTCTTTTCTAATACACTTCGTAGACACTTTCTCTTTTAACCCTCAGCGCTTTTAAAAGAACCACAGTGAGAAAGGTGTGCTTCAAAGACTGTCTGAAACCACAGATATACGCATGAAAGTGCGCATGCACAGAAAAAGATAGCTAACGGGACGAACACGTGGGACGGCCTTACGTAAACATATCACCAGAATTATTGACAATTAGGAGGACTACTTATTTAGATGATCCACCTTGAAATTAAAGATCGTCCACTATACCTTTAACAGGCTCATGCATCAGAAAACAGAGAAGCAAAGGCAAAGACACACTTGGTAATGTTTGGCTGTCTTTCTTAGGCATGTCCACTTAACTGGAAGCACTTAACATGCGCTAAAAATATGATGAACTAACTTTGTCAAGTAATTATAACTTAGAGAATTTAATTCTCTACATGGTGATGAGGATAAGTGAGTTGTTTTCAGATGTGAAAGGTTCAGATTCTTAACATAAGACTTAAAGGCATATTGCATAACAATTACTGCCATCTAGTGGTAAGAATGGGATATTTTACTCAAATGAACTATAAACCCTAGCATATAACTGCCTCAAACATGTATTGCAGCAACGGTAACCACTGTATGTCAAAAAGCCTTAACAATGTTGTGGCTTCCCCGATCATTTTACTCTTTGTTTGATGATGAGGCTTAGCATCTCAAAATGATCTACACCTCCATCCTCTCAATCACACAGAACTGCCAACAAGGGAAAATGCGTCCTTATTCTGCATGTTAGTATTAATTTGTCCCTCGCCGGCGGCTGCACTTTGAAGATGACAGACTGTCATGGCGCTTCGCTAACAAGTGCCCAGCATTATTTACAAAATACCATAAAATTCTTTGTTTATCAAAATGTATCTGATATGTAAATGCGGTCGTTGATTTCAAGCAGTAAAAAACAGGGACCGTTACACAATGTCCTTTTAGCCTATCACTGCTTCTTCTCAACTACCTATAGGAGGGAGGTGTGGGGTGGGGATAAAAGGAGGAGTAGCAAGTTGGCAGTAAAGTAAATAGGATGAGAAAAGATTCAAGAGACAGGGGAGTAATAAAGGGAAGCTGAGGCATGAACGCTGAATCAGCAGAGCTCTTTGTTCCACAAACATGTGTGTTTCACAACACTGCTGAAGTTTGTTTTCTTCAGCTTTTAAAACCATATATTATCAGTGTTATTATCGGATTTATAGTAAGATAAGCACATTTTCTAGATATGTAGAACATCTAAGACATTCTTTATTGTGGACCATAACTGCAGGACATTAGCAAAAGCATTAATCGTCTCTGCGGAGTCCATCGGAAGGTCTTCTGGGGTGCATCAATAACACAGTAGGCTTCACATTAAGTGTGACAGACTTTAAGGAATCCCTGTCTGTTTGGAGAGTATTTTTTTGTTGACAGAATGTCTGGCCTCTGCATAGACCAGTCTTAGGGTGGTAGTTGATGGTTATTCTTGACATGTGGCCCATCTACACTAGCATGGATTTAGCTTCAGGGACTTTGAGCAAAGCAGATTAACCCCCAACCCACTGTTTTTTAGGCAACAAACTTTACCTGCTATGCAGTAAAAATATATAATGCACAATCTCCACCACAATACATCAGACCTTTATCACACCACCTCCTTACAGAGCTTGATATACTTGGTTTTCTGGTCAAAAATTACTCCCATATGGAGTGAAGTACACACAACTGCACACTTTGCTTACAGACAGGTTGCTGGAAGAACAAAGAGAATTGCAAGTTTTTTGGGTTGCAGTGTACATTGATCTGTAGAAAAGTACTGATCTTGTGAGCATGAATCACTTTAAACTCAAAGGGAGAGCTATGTCCAGAAGAAACTGCCCAAATTTAAGATTGCTACAGACAGGGTGATTCTCTTGGTAGTGTGAAACGGTATTGTGTTTCCTCTGTCATAGTAAGGCTTGAACCAGTGTATGGGAACAGAAAACTTCTACATATACAGTTTTTTTGTAGGAGGCCGATAAAGGTACAATGTGATACTTTGACCGGATGAGTTAGGAACAAAATATAATGTATTATGCATATACGTATTTGCAGAGTGATAAGTGTAGTAAGCTCAAGTGTGTATTTAAATTTGAATTGGTTTTAGATTTTTTTGCAACAGTCTTGGAGATTCTGGAGACTATATCCCATCCAATCCATACCTCCCACTTTAATCTGCTCTTAGCTCAACCATGAAAGCTGTCTAATGTTAATATTGTCATCTCTATCTGCTAACTAAAGCCCGACGTACACTGTGCGATTTTCATGACGATTTTCCAGTCATACGAGAATCTTTCGATAGGGCCGGCTTTCAGCCTGATCGTGAGTCGTGTAGTGTACAGGGGGTTACGAGCGGCGATCAGCCTCTCACGACCGCCTTCCGATCAGGAATCGTGAGGTCGGGAGAAAATTAAACATGTTTGATTTGAAGGATTCTTCTTTTTATCCTTCTTCTCAGATGTAAACACAGCAGCATGGCAGGGATGCAATGAGTGAAATGCAGGTCTGTCTGTAAAATTGACAGACCGTAGTAGCCATGTTTGCTCAGCCATGTCTTTTTTTCAAATACGTTGTCGCCTTTTCTTTTTAGGGCTTTCAGCACAAAATTGCACAAATTGCCAAGGCAGCGCAGTTCACTATAGTGTGCATCATTGTCATGGTTTTGAAGTGCTTGACCCACATGCATAACCAACACAGAAGGCAAGAGCAGTTTCAGACGTTTATTTAAACAGCGAGGAAACCAAACACTGGGAGCTGCGGCACGGTAGAGCAGATGGACTATCGGCGCAGGCAGGACTGATCGATCTGCGGTGAGAACCAAAGTTAGACTCGGAGATCGGGAGAACAAGTGAGGGGAAAAGTTAATAAAACCTACCACCGGAAGAAGGAACCGGGCAGGGGGGAGTGGAGAGGTGGACTCACTGAGGAAGCTCCCAAAATGTTGGCAGGCGGCAGAGTGATAGGTGGGCAGGTGATGGAAGTCTGTGAGGAGGGGCCTGAGCAGCAGCGGCCGAGGAGGAATCCGGGGGCAGCTGATGGAACCAGAAGGACCTGCGGTTAATCGTACAGTGTGAGCAGCAGCTGCGTGCAACGATTGAAAAAAATCGCACAGTGTACGCCGGGCTTTAGGGTTGAAAGGAGTTTTTCAGGACATATGTGCTCAGTGTGGATTTTTCAGCTTGTGCTGATTCTAAACTCTCATTTAGTGTTGCTGACAAACAGAAGAAGGGTAATAAGGTGACAATCACTTTAATTCTTCTCTTTTAGGTAGGAAATAGATAAACCATATTATCGTCACAATGAAGCTGTTATAAAACCTTGCCTAGCTAAATTTTGATTTGAATGGGAAGCCATCTAGGATATATTCTTGTATTATGGTGCTGCTGTGCTGGAATAAAGGTCAAAGTGGAATAGTGGTGCAGAGTATGATTTTCTTGAATGGATTTGATGAAAATTTTATTTATATTTGCTTAATTTCAAAGTATGAACATAAAGCAATAAAGTAATATTTAGAAAATATCAATATTGTAAAATTAGTAATGCTGTTATCAACAGCTGTCCATTATCTCTTGAGATTAACACTCTAATCATAAGGTCCCCAGATGAAGTTGAAGGTGACATTTTAAAAACTTTTCATTGCCCTGCTCTATGTCTATGTCCTAGCTGGCTGATTTGACTAACAAACCACCAGGTTAGTTCACTCCAGGCCTGTTGTTGTAGAACAATGCCTAAATCAACGTTAAATGCTTTCTTTTGTGTGCACAGTTCTCAACCCACACAGTGGGAAGTTCTAACAATGTTCAAACTACAGAGGAGGGGCTGAGTTTAGTCAAAAACATCTGATTTGTTTTGTTTTCAAAACATCCACCACTAGTGTTTTCTGAAGTAGCCCTCAAGCCTCCATAAGCATTGTCTATTTGCTTTATTTCTGTTTGAATTGTTTGGTCTCATCTTTTTCTTTCTGTCCTCTGACCTTTCTAACCTTGCCCACTTCTTTGTTTCATCTCACTATTTCTTTTGGTCGCAAAGCGTGTCTTTCGGGCCAATGTGCATAATACTATGTGCACTCAACGCACCTTCATAGATCAGTGCACACGTTGACACACAAAATAAACAGAGCTTTAATTTGTATGTTTATGCAAAGCCAGCATTTGCTGCGCAAACCACTAGACCACAACCAATTACAGCCAATCCAATTACCTTCTACATGCAACACTTGATATGAAGAAAAGTGAGTTTCGACCTTAAGGAACAAGGCTGTGATTAAAGCAAGCCATAGACGTTGATTGCATGTGTGTGAGTGTGTGTGCTTAACTGTGTGTTTACTGACCTGCAGGTTATTCCCTGGTTGGCTCGTCGTCATGTCTGATTGGCCGCCTGCCGGTTTCATCACATTGCACCAGAGACAGAAACAGACCTCTGTGGCCTCTCACCCACGGGTCTCCATCCTTCTCTTTCTCTCTCTCCCTCCCTCTTTCGTTCACTGTTTGTCTCGTTGTCCGATTGAGTCAGGCTTTGAGCCCAGTGTTGGCTGATGCTGGTTTTGTCTGGCAGGCTGAGCTGTGGGGAATCACTTTGATTTAAGTGAAAGACAAAGCTCACCCTGTCATCTTTGAAGTAGCTGCCTGCTTGTCCTGCACAAGACAGCCTAATGGTTGAAACATGAACAAACGCACGCACTGTACACAAATATATGGAAATATCTCACACATACCAACATCTAAAAAAGACAGCTGTGACACAAATAAACATGTTTGCAAATGTTGTGCAAATCAGCCAATCCACCCCTCTGTTTACTTTATAGTTTTAAACCTTATTAAAACAGGTGTGCTGCAACAGGTAAATATCGAAACTATTCAGGTCAGGGTTCCCTAAGGACCAGGCTTTGGACCACCTGGTGTAGGATTAATGGGAAAGTTTCACAAAAATAGGTGCTAATACATTTAATCAGAATTTTTATTAGACTTTCAGGGATTGTTCTTTCATTTGTCAAGATAAATACTTTAAAAAAACTGATCATTTTCATGTTTCTTTTGTTTATATCAGTTTAAACAGGAGATCCATTCGATGAAGCTTAAAGAAAAAAAAGGTTGGAGAAGAGCTTTAGCAGTTACAGAGTGCTAGTAGAAAAGCATTTATAAATGAAAGCTTTTATAAATGTGGCAATACCTGAAACTGGCAGAAACATATGTTAACCTGCAGACAAGCACAGAAAATTGTAGAGGAGCAACCAGGTAGAGAAATAGCTTATGTTATGATTTGACCTTATTAAGAGAGGTAATAAGGGTAATAACATCAAGTGTAAAAATTTACAGACTTTTATGACTTACTAAATGAAGAAATGATTGCAGGCAGTCATTGCAGGCAGTCTTGTTGACATGTGGGAATGGCTCCCTTTGACAATGGTAAGAAAAACTGTGGGTGCATTCTTTAAAAGTACTAAAGATTATTTAAGTTTAAGTGGAGAAAGGTATTGATGGTTGCTGGGAACAACTGTGAGGACACCCTCTGTTTCTTGCTGGGTTTTTTTATGCAAGATCTTAGCTACTTTACCTAAACTGTTCACTGATTTAAAAACTGTGGCTTAAAAGCCTAACTTTAATGTGCAACATATTTTTTTTTGCCAAATGGGAGCAAAAACACATGGAATATAAATGAGATATTTAAAACCGATTTCTTAACATTGGGAACATGCATTAAATGACGCCTTGTGGTTTGAGCCTTTGCAGTTCTTCTGCATGCCCCAAAAAGCCAAATAACCCACAGAGTCAAGTCAATTAAATGCTAAGTGGTTTAGTTAAACCTATTGATTTTTTTGCACATCTCTTGCCTTACTTAAATGTTTCTTGTCACTTTCAATTTTTAGCTTAATGTACTCCAATCAACACATTGCCAATCATGTTCTCTTTCTTTCCTTCTTTATACATGTAAAAAATACAAGCGGTAGAGCGATAAAGAGATTGCTGTGCCTAATTTAGGAGAAAGAAAAACACAGTACAGACAGAAACGTGTGTTCCGACTAACTGCCGGTGGTCTTAGCTCAGGGATAATGATAAACATTATAGCAAACTAATGGGTGGTATACTCTGTCACTGTAGTGTCTGATGTTGCTTTATCTTCTCTTTTAACACCAACCACCAGATTGCTTCCAACCTCCGCAGACTTGGGACAAGCGGTAAGCAAATCGCTGACCGCACGAGCTGCCGGCAAAGCTCGGGTTTGAATTTCAATCAGTGCACAACCAGGAGGAGGGATGGAAAGATGGTTGGAAGGAGGGTAAAGATGAAGGGGTCAGCTCAATGAGATAAGGAAGAGTTTGGAATGAGAAATGGATTATGAAAGCGGAAGCAGATGGAGATATTTTACATAGAGGCAGATAGATGGATGACAGGAGGGTTGCTGCGACAAGGGGATGGAGCGGAGAGATAATTACTAAGATAGAGAAGGAAGTAAACCACCGAAGAGAAAGAGGGGATTACAACTTTGCACCACATTGGATAGATTGGCAGTGGCAGACAGAAAGACTGCAGGACAGAGGTGCAGGAGATGAGATGGTAAGAACAGGTAAAGTCAAACAGTGGCAGAAAAAACTTTGAAAGAAATTCTTTGATAAGAAGGGATGGTAGTGGGGAAGAGAGAAAACTCATTGCCAGAGGGGGAAAAAATGTCCAAAAGCATGTGTGATATCAGCTGTTCCTGTTTGTATTCCTTAACAACTTTATTGGCACATGTGCAATGCTTAACTAGACACACAAACGAAAACATCAATGATTTCCCGAGAATTGCTGGCATCTTTTCATATTCATATAATGGGCTGAATCAAAGTGCTAACAAGACAGGGAGTCGGTTTATCAAAAGAGCTCCTCAGCAGCTGAGGTGAGCAGCTAAAACATGTGGTTTCAAAAGGAATATTTTTAAAACTCCAACCAGGAGGCAGCGGCACACCTTTCTGCATTTACATTTTGACAATGTTCATATGCTGGAGGAGCAGAATATCCCCAGGTGGGAGAAGAGAAGTCAAGTTTGCAAGGAAGTGTTTTGGGCCTCCAGGTTTCTTCAAGTAAAAGTTTGATATAGTTTATGAACTAGAAGGTTACAGTAGGTCTTTGTTGCTTTGATTGTGTCCTAATAAAATGTATACTACTCCAAATTTACTATCTTGTATTTTGATGAACCATCTTCAACTTAGCTTAATATAAAAAAAACAAAAAAAAACTCTACCAGCGATTATTGTTTTTGAAAGCAGAATGTGCAACTATTTTAGAGAAAACTTCAGTTTTTTATTGTAAGGTCCAGTCAAACTATTTCCCATCTCCCAATATTGGAACATTTCTAAAAAAAAAAAAAAAAAAAAAAAAAGTGTTTCAGGGTCTTTACTTGTAAAAATTTGGCCGAACATCCAATTTTGCAACGATTTTGAAGTTGTTAGAATGCTTTCCTTTGAATAGTGCACGTTTATTGGGAGCAAGGGTGTGAACATTTCTCCAGTACCTGAATGGGGTACAGCCGACAGTTTCTGTTTTGGTACTTTTGTTCAATACTTATAAGCATATATGTGATGCTGGATGCTGTTCTTCTTCTACCAGACGAAATAACATCGTAACATTACTTGTTTACCAACTTCATATCGTCTTAAGTGAAGTATGAATACCAAGAAAATTTTGTCTGGGGATCTTGCCAACAGTGTAGATACACAGACACCCACCTATATTCGCCTCCACTTTTAGCCAAGCATTCTTCTTACACATAAAATGAAAGGCTTTTAAAGTTGCCATATAAAGTAATGAGAGTGTGGTACTCATTAGCAGACAGATGTTATGGGTAAACCTTAGCTGACAAGTTTTAGCAAGATGGAAGGAAGAACTGAAGACCAGTGAATAGAACTGAGAGATTAAGATAAAAAAGAAAGCCATTTTGTATCTGTCCTGTTTGTGCACACCTCCATCTCTGTCTGCATGGATGATAGAATATGATGCTGACTTAGTGTCAGGTCTCTTGCTGACACCTACTGTAGGAAGAGATTACAGAGATAGGATGGTAAAAGGATGGGATAAAAGAGGACAGATGGATAGATTTGGATACAGAGATGCTCACCCAGCTGGAGTTTCCTGCTAAACCTGAATAAAAAATTTACTTTGCTTGTACGTTTATTGTTTTTAATTTCATCTGTATTTCCCTTGTTAAACAGCCATTGTTTTTCTTTTTCTTCCCCTGATTTATTAGTGTGTTTTTGTTGTTTCTTTTTATTTGTCCAATTAGTTTTATTTATCCACCTTAGTCTCTCTTATATTTGATAGATTCTCTATATTAAATATGAATTTCCTGCAGCGGATGAACCTGATGTTGACAGAGTCTGACAGAGGTTGAGTAGAGACAACAGAAAATGTGACAGTTTAGATGGTGCTTGCATATAAGGCAAAAAGAGACTCTTTCTTTGCAAAGACAATCTTGCTCTGTTTCCGATGCGACAGCTGTTAGTAATGTCTTAAGAAGAAGGCTAAAAAAAACGAGGTAAGCTAATTTATTTAAACTGATGTCATATCCCTTCTTTGTTCCTAAATGTGTGCGTGCATTTGCTTTTTACTGCGTGTGTGCTGTCAGCAAAAAGTTGGTGCTAAAAACTGATAAACCATTATGCACGACGTGGGAGTGCATGTTTATGTGCCATTTGGTGTGTACTCATGTGTTCGCGCCGAGGCAAGTGTGTGTTTGGTTTAATGATCTTTTTGATGGTTTGCTGTAGCGGATATTGAGATGGATGGTCCATATGCTCTTTATGGTCCATGCATATTTCATAATACAGCAGCAAAGCTGAGCAGAGCAGGCATTGCTTATATGGCCAGGATGTTGCACTGGGACGTGGGAAGACTTTATGAGACCTCATATGCACATCTCACAGCTTCCCCCACCTTCTTCCAATAAATGCCAAAATACAAATAAATACAGCACGGTTAGGAAAGACACCTCAACACCAATAAACTTTAATTCCATTTAAATTCACCTGGCATCTTCATGCTGATGCATTATTGTCATGTGTGTCACATCACATATCATAATGAGCTGAACTTTAGAGTTGTAACAGTTAAATATTTCGTACTAGTAGTTTTTTTATTAGATTTTATCTGCTATTTCTGCTATTGACCAATTTAATCTCATATTACTTACAATAAAATGACATGTTAACAGAATGCTTTCTTTCTAAGTTTGACTGGAAACCAAGGATGACATTTTAATAATAATACTCATGTATTTTACACATTATTTTTGCATCTGATCATATGTACTGTTCTCTTACAGACATTAGATTTTATTTACTTGTAATTTATTTTCTCTGTATTTATATGTGTAATCTCCAAAAACCTTCTTCCCTTCAGCCTCCTTCTGTCACGGCTCAGAACAGAGGACCCAGTATTCAAGTCAAGACAGACAGTGGGGTTACTCAAAAAGCATTTATTTAGTACTGCCAGATCTGAGTAGCTGCACCAAGGGTGTGTGAGGCAGGAAACTCTGGAGAGAGGAAACACAGGTTAGTGACCACGTAAATGTAACGGAGGAAGATTATGAGCATGAGTTAATATCCTGGTTTACAAGTTCAGTCCGTGCCCAGAGAGTGAGGTAGGATCCAGTTGGTGGACTGCCCACAAGATTCTGCAGGTGCCGCCTAGAGTGTCACAGATGCTACAGCCTCAGAGAACAAGCAGGAGTCCAAATACAGTTTAGGCAAACAGATCAGTACAGGAACAAGCAGGCACAGAGATCGAGGAATCCGAAACCAGGTCAGGCATACAGATCAGAACAGGAATAACCCGGCTAAGAGGTCCAGTAGTCCAAAGACAGTTCAGGCAAGCTGTTCAGACAGGAGCAGGCAGACTCAGTGGTTGTGAGGCAGAACAGTCCAGGATCAGGTAATCAGAAACATTCAGGTACGCTAAAAACACTCTCACCACTTAGATTGGATGGGGACAGGTAGGCTTAGTAGTTGAGAGGCAGAACAGGTAAGAATCAGGAAATTAGAAACAACAAGGTACACTAAAAATACTCTCACCACTGGTGAGAGAGAACAAGAATAATCTGAACCTGATGACTGGATGCAAGCACCTTAAATAGAGGCAGGAGCAGTTGGAGCTGATGAGCAGTGATTAGAAACCAGGCAGAGTTAGACAGGTGAATAGAGTTAGTAATTAAGCCAGACATCAACGCCACGACCATTACTCCTTCCTCCCATTCCTGTCATTACTTGTTTTATTACATGTTCACCAATACTGACTGGTTGTCTTATTAAGAAGTGACTTATAATTGCTTTAACTGAGTAAAATCAGTTTTGAAAATCCCGAGCTTGCTTAGGCTGTCCGGACACGACACACAAAAATCTTGGACTAAAAGGAACAGAAGTTTTTTTGAAGATGTTTTTGACAATACATTCATAAGGAAGTTAGAGAGGTGTTCTCCTACCTGTTACACATTTGCTTTCCTCAGCATGTTGGTCATTTTAATTTATTATCACTTCATAGATTTGCAGGATTATGGCTGAATGTCTGCCTTTAAACTTGGCAGGACAATACAAAACAATACTAGGCTTTTTGCTAAGAAATGTCTACTTCTAAAGTGTCAATACAGCAGAAAAATAGATTCATAACTGCTTGACAACATTCATGTAAAATGTTTTAGCATTCGACGGTCTAGAACTTGAAAAAAGGAACTAATGAAAACAGCTTTTAGCATCTTCAGTACATTTTTTGAATGCTGATTGTTGAATTTAAAGAGCAAACAGTAATTAGCCCGAGAAATGTTTTAACAAAAGGCTCTTATATAAAGTCTTTCTTCACTGATATTTTGAATGGATGCAGAAAGCATTCCCTGAATTTCATGTTTTAAATTTGATTTGTTTTCTTTCAAAACATTTGGGAAAAATATTTGTAATATTTTGCATGAATATCTGCCAGTGACAACAAAAAATATGCTTAGATACAAGTCACACACGCACTCCAAGTTCAGTTAATTTCTATAAAACCAATTTGAAGTATTAGAAAATATACTGCTTAACTTCCCATGAAAACTTCCTGCAACAGCTTATATTGTTTTAAAAGTTAAAGAAATATACTACATGCTGTTTCAGTTACATATTTTAATTTAATTGTCTTTTATTGTATTATCCACAGTGTTTTAAATTCACTTTTAATGTCAGAGTAGATTGTGACCTTAAAAGTCTATAACAAGTGAAAGTTATACATCTTTCACCTTTGCTATCCATGCATCTCAATGATAAGTGTTGCCATGTGCTGTAAAATATGACCTCTTCAGGAACGTAATGCATCTTCTTGTTGATAAATGATGATGGACAGGTTACTGACACATAACGAAAGAGATGAGCGAGAGGGGAGGAGTGACAGATTGACAGGTGGCAGAGGAAGATGTGTATTTGGAGAAGTGCATCAAAAAGATAGTACTTAAATGAAAATGTGAAAGTAAGACAGATGGAAGGAGGATGATAACAACAGGGAGACGTAGTAGCAATGGCTGATAGTGGAGGATGGGGTGTAGGATTGGTGAGACATGAGAGAGAGGGGGATGTTTTACTGATACTCTGTTTAGTCTGACAGAGACTGCTCATGTTCAGTGGAGAGAGTCGACCACATCATCAAGTACTGACACAAACACCCCCTAACATGCCAACAAATCAAGATCCTTCTCTGTCTGTAATCCCTTCAAAATCAGTCTTAATTTTTTACATCAGTGTTACTTCTGATCTGCCATGACAGGTTTATATTTTCATTTAGGCTTTCAATTTATAAGTTGAAAGCAGTAAAGCGACAGAGCTACTATATATATCATAATTTAATTGCTGTGAAAGTTATATACTTTCTTACAGATCTTTTTTTCCTTCTTTGTGTCATTATACATAAAATAGGATCATGAAACATATTTCTAAATCAGACAAAGACAAGTTCATAAACATAAATTGTATATTGTAAAAGATGATTAAATTGCAGGATAGTTTTTTTTCTTTTAAAGGAAAAAAAATCAAAAGCAACCTAATTTCATTATCAAAACATTTAAAGATAGACGTAAAAACAAAGTCAAGACTTTGGCATGCTTTTTTATGACCTATACAGGCCAATAATGTTTGATAGTACCACAAAATGGTTATGCAAAGTAGAGTCCGCACATTTTTTCCTAGTGTCGTTAAGCACTCATTGCTTGTTACAACATCTGATTGATGGCAGCTATTGCTGCCAAGGATTTAGGTGGTGGGGATAAATGATTTTCCAAAGAACAATTTGACTGTATTTATTCAGGTTATGCTTGCTTGATATTGAAATTATTTAAAATGTTTAGCTTTGGAAAAAAAAATGTTAATGGAGAAGAAATCTGTTGGGAGGAGTTGAATAAATTGTGCAGCATAACAAGTCAGCCATTCAACTAGTTGAGTATATTTAAACAAGGCATAGTGTTTTGCAATCACAACCTCCAAATGCCACTGAAATGCAGAAAACCATTCAGTTCATTCATGAGCTGCCCAAACTCCAACTTTCTGTTTTATATTTGTAAATATTTGCTGAGTTTTGTTTACTTATTCATTATCCATCAAAGTTCTGTGTTTCTGTTGTCATTTTGGCCTGCATACCCTCTAGAGTCTCTGTGCAAACACATCAGCATGCTCTCTTTGTATTTTATGTTCCTCCTTGACAAAGAACAAAAATAGAAACCTCACAATAGAGTAAGCTGTATCATTATTGTTTCCTGGCATGCAGGCTTTCATTTTCCTCCACTCGTTGTTTCACTCCATTGAATCAATTTTTCCTTAAGGGGTTATTTAGCTCTCATTGTTTAGATTAGCAATGCGCTTCCATCAGCATGCTTTAATTTCAGGCCTTTGTGACCGAGTATGTTTGAATGGCTTTAATTAATTCTCCATGTCAATGTTCATTAATAGAAACGTTGGAGCTCAATGTCATCTCCTGCCTGACAGGAATACGCAGACATATTTAAACACTTAGAGGTCTGTGTGTGGGTGTGCATGTGTATCACACTGTCTGTGAAAAATGTCCCATCTGAAATGTTGTATGTGTGCCTTAAAGTGTGCAAAACAGGGTGTAGGCCTTCATTCTTAATCTCTGAATATGACTGCAGCAGAAAATGGCACTTCTGCTCAGAGTAACAGGGTCACCCCACTAATGCTGCCTCTAATTGATAGAAGCAGCTTTCTCAGCTTTTTTCCTTTTTTAGAAACACATTCAGATCAGTATATTTCCATGATTGTTTTATCTCAAAATTTCAGTAAAATGCTTAATCTTAGATAACAGAAAAAACCAGTTGATTTAGTTGGGTATGAAGTAAATTGTTTACAGATATGAAATGGAAGAAGGATGGGGGTAAATAGAGGTTGGGAGTATGAAATGGGATGCAAATTGGAAAAACAGTTCACTGAGCCAGATGGGCTGTGGACACATAAATGGTGCACCCCCACTATAATGATCTCAGGACTCACGTGTGGATGTACCCACAACTACCTTTGCACGTGTTTCAAACATGTCCATATGCACAAAGCTTCAAAATAAATCGTTTTTGAGAAGATATTTCTTCATGTTGAAGGCTTTGTGGAGAATTTTCGCTAATTTTTTAGAAGACCCGCCCCCCCCACTTTATAAAAAAATGCACATGCACAATCCTGTACCCACTCCCGTGAGGGAACGCCTATTAAGCAGCCGATTTCTCCTCGTGCATGCTCTGTTTAAAGTTGCTGTTCTCATAGCTCATACAAGCTAAAAAAAAAATTAATTATATCTGAACATCCGCCCTAACCCTTAAATCCCTCAATCACTATATAGAGCTGGGACTATATAGTGGAATTTATAGCGGACTTAGTTAACTTAGCATTCGGAAAGATGATCACTGCTTTTTGCTATCCATTGGCAGTGGCGGCTGGTGGAGTTTTCTCCAGAAGGGGCTATAAATTCAAAATAAGGCTATACAAAAAGCCAAACAAATGTATGATAAGTTATCAGGCCAGTATATTTATATGAATGCCAGCAACAAAAAACATTATTAAAATACTTTATAAAAACAAAACATAATTTCATATACAGGTTCATCTTTGTACATAAACCTTACCCCTCTGAGGCTTTGTGAAGGCAAATCTGTGTTTTGCGTGGTCCAATATTGTGTCACAAACCCGTAAAAAAAATAACGTACCAGTTTAATAATGGAGAAGCTACTAGTCAGCTTTATATTTTTTTAACATATAAAAGCTATTTATTTTCTGAGAATGTGTTTATTTAAGAGCAACTATGCAAATTAAAACAACACCTACAAAAAGTACACTATATTATATTGTTTTCCATGTGAATCTCAGATTGTTCATGCTTGATTGCCTTTTCTAAAACGTGCTTTAAATCAGTCCTACCTGCCTTTATCCATGCTGGGTCAGATCCTGAGGTTTGAAAAAGGAGGCAGGCAGTCAAGGCAGCAGAACAAAGCGTTAGCCTCGCTACATGCAGTTAGCCAAGCCTTCTTGCTAAACCAGGTCCTGGAAAAGGACATTTCTTGTGCCATTTCTCTGTCTCTTTCTGTCTCTGTCTCTCTCTCTCTACAATGCAACTCCAACCCTCATACTTGACCTGTCAATCACCCGCAAAACATCTGCGCTGTGGCGGCAGGCTGTGAGCAAATACACTTCCTGTCACCTCAGGTTGATGCTTAGCCACACCCTGGGCCGTCCTATACGTTTGTACTGCAGAAGAGCTACTGTGCATGTACAACTTTTAAGAGTTGTACATGCACAATGAGTCAATGGGTAAACATTCTTGCACCCTAGGGTGGAAATGTGTCACCAATTTGTTGAAAAATTAAATGATGCTTTATTTAAAAAATTTTTTTATGAAACCATAAAAAAAAAATTATGTCTTAATCAGGGTCATTGGGTGGGTGGGGCCCTTGCTCCCTCTATTGGCCAGCTGCCAATGCCCATTGGTCATCTAACTACGCCTCCGCCGTGCGGTGCCTGCACCATCTTTGTTATTAGTCGCTGCTGTCGGTTGGCAAAAGCCATGGCAACAGCGGGCCACTATGACAGCAAATCCAATAACACTTTGCGAGGAGAGCTCTCCACGCAAAGCATTCTGGGATATATCTGCTTCTTCTGAGGCCTTTCTGTTCTTCTCTGCACTTTGTACACACTTTTTCTCTTATGACTCTCGGCCATTTTATCTGAAACCATAGCTCACCGTAGCTCACTTTCACACTTAAGCCCTGTAGCAGTAATAAGTTCAAATTGAGTTTGCCACGGAAACAGAAGAGAGAGTTACATCAAAATTTAATCAAAGTTGATAGTTTGAGAAAAAAAATAACGTAATGTTAATTTTTGGCATAAACAAATAACTAATTAAACCTTTTTTTTTTTTTTTTACAGATTTTGTTTTTGTTATTTTGCATTAGGGGTTAGATTTCAAGAGCCTGCAGCTTTTATAGATATGACTGTATGTGACAACATCACAAGCTTATTTTACTCTTCTGGAAAATGGATTCCGTTTTTTGAAACAACCTGAAAAATAATATCTAATTTCCTCCCAAATCATGTTGCAAACCTGTAACAAATTCAAGATATCGGAGAAGCAATGCTATAGGAGATTCCTGCTGTGTCTGCTGTAGGTGTCTACTAGCTTTTGCATCCTAGGATTATTTTGTACTTTATGTTTTAGCTGAATGTCTGATCAATAAAGCAGGCTGTGCATGAATCTATCCTTTCTGTATACCAGGTTAATCCCTGTAGGATTGTGGTGGGTGTGTTGCCTATCTTTAGCGGTCAGCAGGAAAGAGACAAGGTAAAATCCTGGACAAGTTACAGTTTCATAACATGGTGACAGAGAAGGATAACAATGTACACTCACACCAAGGGGAAGTTTATAGAAGACGGTTAAACTTCCGTTCAGGATTTTGGTTGGTGGAATGATGCCGGAGTAACTAAAGAGAGTCCACATAGGCCCCAGATGGATTAAATGATTTGCTGCGATCCATCAGAGTTTTGCTGTGCAGCCCAAAAATGGACCAGTGTAAAATGGGTTTCCCTGAGGTTATACTTACCGGGGGAGACTTAATAATTGTTTTCTCTGTCTTAAAAACGGATGAATCTTAGTAGTTGAATTGGTTGCAGGATAGCTATACTGTTTGGTTTATCAAAAAAAGTTGAAGGTTCAAGAAAAACAATGGTCTATCAGATGTGTACAAAACAAGAACATTAACAAAAGAACCCATCTGTATTTTGACAAAAAACATCAAACGGGAAGAAAAAGCTTATACACTGTAACATTCATGAGATATTGCATTAACTGATGTCAAACTAACGTATTAATAGCAGTCAAAAATAATCATTACTACATTATTTTGCTAATTCTATCTTAGCCATGTTTGATGTTGATACTATTTCATTGACTTTTTCAAATCTGCTATAAATTTAAAAGTAAAAAAATTGTTTTAGTTTAAACAAAGAACAGCTTTACGGAGGTAGGCCAAAACTCACTTTCCTCTAACCTCCTCACATCTTTTCTTTGAATTTTAACATGGAGCTTAAATGATCATCATTTGCCCACATTTACTTTTTTTCTCTTTGATGAGATGGAAATATGACTGAATATTTATTTTTAGAAAATTAATCCTAAAACTAACTGGAGGAATATTGCCTCTCATACTTCATACTTTACGTCTATCCTTGAGTGGAAGTAAACTAGCCATATAGTAAATCTAGAAGCACTCCCTTTTCAGTTCCTCATTTTAAAACCAGATAAAAAGAAAATAACAAAAAAAAAATCTGCACCTTAAATTACTTTTAAAAAGGTTTTGTGAAAGTTACAGGAGATGATCTGTGATAATGCAGAGTGATAAGTAATTGTAAGCTTATTTAGCCATTAGAGAGAAAGAGCATGTAAAAGTAAATGACGGTTTTATTTTAGCACTAACCCCTGAAGAACCCCCCACACCCCCTTCTTTTCCCCTCTATTTCTACTACAATTGAGGACTTCTTTGGTCGTCATAGAGACTAATGTTTAAAGCCAGCTGAGGTTTTGTCTTGAAAGCCCATTAGGCTGGAGCTTAGTTGGCACTCGCTTCAGTTTTCCCTCCTTTAGAGCATCGAAGGGAAAAAAATGCCTTGTGTTTAACGGCTCTCTGTAATTTAGAGTGAGGGTTAAATAAAAGTTGCAGTTTCCTCTGAGTCGTTGTCTTGCTTAAATTGTCCCCCAGGTTTTTCCTAATATATCGTCCAACTTGACCACACATGGCTACGCAGTTGGGCACTGCACTAACAAGCATTATGGTGATGAATATATTTATTAGCCACTTTAATACCGACACCTCGCGAGTACTCCTATTTTTCTTATTTTAAATTCCTTATCTTGTCTAGATTTTTTATATGAATATGTGCTAATATCAATGCACAGATCGGGCTAATAAAGCAGTATGAAACTTTCTGGGCTCATCTATCATTTCTATTCATGTGGTGGAGTTTAAGTATTATAATTCCTATCATATATATACTGTAAAACTGTGAATTAAAGCTATAAAGTCAGCATATCATAGATTCATGTCTAAACAAAGTCTCAGTGTTGCTTTAGTTTTAGAACCAGCTTGCTTTTCCAGAAACAGAAACCTGTGTGACTTTCTCCTCATCTGCTTCAAGATTAAATTCTTACACTTTCATAGATCATGGTTTTCTTCCTAACATCTCAACTCTACTCTGACATCAAAAAAGGCCATCTGTTTTCACACAACTGCTGCATACACACGATTCCTGGTGTTCAAAGCCACCTTAATCTCCTTTCCTGCTCGCCATATTGCTTGTTTTAAAATCTAGTGAGCCATATATACAAAAAATTCATTGATTTGCAACCTTTTGATTGGCTGATGTGCTATTCAGGTTGCAAGCAACTGAACAGGTGTAAGTCTCAGGTGAGTGTGGTACAGAGCTCTTATCATTGTGAAGCCGTTTCTTCCCACCCATCCTCTGGTTCAGTTAGGTTAAAACAAGCACAAACAGAAGAAAGAGGTTTTTGCCAATTCTCCATGACCCAAGTCTGCTTGATGGATGGCCCCGTCCTGCTCCGCCTGATGAGCAATGTTTCTTAGCCCAGATCCCTCAGTAAAACGGCTCAGAGGAGGGATCTTAGGGATACATCTGCTGTTATAGAGAGCAGATTTATATCTGCATCGCAGTGGTCTGGATATTCAAGCTTCCAGATTCGGACTGAAGCAAATCAGTCAGAGGGAGACCACTGCCACGTGACTTTGCCAGGAAGTGGGCTGAAGGAATCATTGCTATGCAGCGGATTGATCTGCTTTCACAGTATGCTGCCATATCATCAATCCTTAGCACTGTTTACTCGTGTTAGTAAGTATTTTATTTATTTTTATTTTTGTGTCCACATGGGTCAGGGTTTATGTTGTGTGGTTTGGGCAGTGAATGCAGGAATCAATAGCTGGGTCAGAGGGTAATGTCTCACTGAGTGCTGAGTCTATACGGAGCCATCAGAGAGGATCACCATCAATCATGTAGAAGCTTAGCGAACGTATGCTTTCTTTCTCTTCAGGGCGTTTCTTTACCTCTAATGTTCAATGCGTTTGAGGGGATCACTGCTGCTCGTGTAAGGGCTTTGGGAAAAGAGACGAAGGGAGATGTAGTGAAGCAGAGGGATATAGGATCCCAGAGAGAGCTGATGAGAACAAAGTGGCAGGAACAGAAAGATTGGTTTGTTTAGCAAATACCAAGTGACTGACACAGCACATTGTGAAGGCTTTCATCCCTATTTGACATTGTTCCTCATTTTATCAGGTTAAAACGGTCAATGTACTTTATTGGGGATTTATGTGATAAACTATACAAAGCAATGGATTACTGAAGTAGATGAGAAATAAGGCCTGGTTCTAAGCAACTTTTAAAAATAATAATCTGCTTTTTTTATGCAGTCCCCTTTACTGTGATTCCCGAAAATAAAATTCAGTGCAGCCAACTGCTTAATTAGTCAATCTGTCCCACTTCTGTGTACAATAACATCAAGATAATCCAGCTGCCATGGAAACAACCTAAGATACATTAGTGAAGACCAAGAACACATGACACAAATAAATTGGTAAAGAAATTTTAAGCAGAATTGGACTATATAAAATAGTCCACCTTATGGTGGAATTTGGTCTATATAAAATAAAAAAGTCCAATTATCAGCTATGCAAATTACATCTTTATACATCTTGACATCTGACATCTTGTGTTTCCTCCTATATAAGGAGGTGAAAGTGGTTCCTGGGGTAATCGAAACCCCCAAGGGAAGTGGTTCCAGCAGATACCTGGAGAAAAATAGTTATTGTAGAAAGATGCAGCCCTTGAAAAGTAAAACTAGAATTAAATATAAATGTATAATTTAGGATTTAAATTTTCTTACATGTTTTTTTCTGCTCCAATGGATGCGGAGCCTGAAGGGATTTCAATAAAATATTATTTGGACCAACACAAGATGTTCAAATTAGGAAATTTCAATAAACATTTCTTTTTTTTTTTTTTTGACCTAAAATATTCTGACATCTCTGGTCTCCATCCTTCTTCATCTTCTGGTCGTGTTTCAACCTCGCCTTTTTCCATCTGTTTTTCACTTCATGCTCATTTCCTCCCTCACGACTATCTGTGTTATGTGTGTTGAAATGAAACCCACAATAAAAGGACATGTGATGGATGCGTGTGCAAAGAGAACATGCTTATTACCGAGCAGGACAGTATTTTTGTTGTATGTGGCTCCACTTACAGCTCGATCAAAAGCGGCAATAAAGCAGGCAGCATGTTTTTAAGGGGATGTTTGAAGGGGTCAGGGAGGAAAGAATGAGCGAGGAAGGAGAAAGAACGATGCAATAGTGTGCAAACGGAAAGGCGAGATCAGAAATATGAAGCAAATGTGGGGAAAAGATAGAGAAGAGCAAGATGGCCATTTATGAGGGCTCTAATCGAGAATCCCTGTTAGCTATAGTATTTAATCAATTACCAGTTATGAATCAGTGCTTTACAGGGCTGATTTTCTGTATACGCTTGTTAAATTGTGGGTTTGTGTGTAAAGAATACAGCATATACTGGTGTGTTACACACACTTTAGACAGATATTGATTTTAATGGGGAGGATTTAGGACCAAGTCAAGTATTACATTGTATCAGACAAACACATACACATTTTTTCATCAGCACCGAATGCTCTCTGTCAGGCAATGCCAAACAGAGAAAGTTTAATAAATAGAGTAAAGGAGAGAAAAGAGAGGAGAAGGAGGAAGTAGTGAGGAAGACACCTGTCTGTGTTTGATGAGAGCCTCATTGATGCTACAAATCTCTGGGAGTCTCTGTTCAGCAGGGAAGCCATTCAATTATACCTACCGCTCTGCTGACTGATTGGACTCCTCCCGCAACAATGTTCGAATCTCTGTACCAAACTGAGATGCGATTAAGATTTAAGGCCCCAGGAGGCAGAGAGACTTTTAAAAATCCTGATTGGCATTTTTTCGTTACGCTACTGGACAAGTTTTAATCTGTCCAAACCTTGTGTCCATTTGCTGAGCCTCTTTTGATTTTTATAACCTTGTTTTATCTTGGCGTTTCTGTTCTCTGTTTGTATCTTTCTTTTTTGTTAGTTTGCTGACTGTCAAACAGCTTCTTACACCCACAGCAGCCTAATCAACCCCCTACAGTTTTGTAATTTAGATCACAATTTTCACAGAAGATAGACATAGTAAACAGAAAGTCTTGGACATGTATACGTCCAGGTCTGGATAATACATATTTTTTTGGCAAAGTAATTCAGCGGGATTCTTCTACTCTAAAGTGTCCCATTTTTCAAAATCTACTTTTTTATTATGAAGCAATGATATATAAAACAGTCCTGCTTCTTTATGGAAATCTATGCATTTTTTTTCTTTCACACAACACCTTAGAAGTTAGAAGAGAAACAGATCTTTTACTGTTACAGAGTGCCTAGAACTTTATCATTTTACATTACTGCATCTATACCAAATAAAGTTTAGTATAAAACATAATTTCTTTTAAATGAAAGAGAGATGCTTAGTAATGACTAGAAAGAGCTAACTCAACGTTATCATGCCTGAGCATTACTTCTATTGTATGGTCTCTCACAAATAAATTATGATTTATTTGAAATAAGTTAAATAATGACTCAATGAAATATAGGAAACCAAATTTATACTTTTGGTTTATGCTGATCAGATTACTGTAATGCATTCGGTTCAGTCATATCACTGGAACCCGTAGAGAGAGTTTGGCCAATAAATGTTTTTTCAACAAGGCCGCCAACAACTTGAAGAGGGAAAGCTTGTTGATCCTTGTTTGGCTTTTCTGCTCTAAATTGCTGTGACTTTTAGGATTGATTTAAGATATTTTTATTTACATTTAAAACCCACAGAGGCTAAAATCAGCTTATTAAATGAAAGCCGCCTGGAACACTGTAATTAGCACTGTCGGGAGATTAGAAATCTGCTATTTGCTATCTATGCCCTTAAGCTGTAGACTTTACCTGTTGGACCTAAAGAGAACTACCGGTAGTTAAATATCTTTAATAGAACCTTTCACCTTGTGTAATTCTTTTATAAATTAAACAGCCTACATTATTATTTTATTAAAATTTAGTTTTTTTTTATATAGTTTTTTATTCTTAAACACTTTTTGTTTATATAAAAGGCGCCATAAGAATTGTATCTTATACTTATAAATTTCTAAAGATGTCACTTGCATAGCTGATAAGTTAAAGTAAAGCATGTGCTGTAAGCATGCTTTAAGGTTAATTAGGTAAGGTAAAAAGAAAGATGATCCAACATAATGATTTTTTGCTGTTTGCTTCCGTGTAATATTGTGCTATGTGCTGCTGAATTTTGGAGAATTGATCTTTGAAGCTGATATTGCTTTCCCTATATATATATATATATATATATATATATATATATATATTGTTTTTCATCTAACATTCTGAAAATGAATTTATTGGTAGATTGTTCTCTTATTTTGTAAAGTTTTTATTTATTTATATTTTCTTCAACCTCGTTTATAGTATTAATTTGCTGGCATATGTTTATTATATAGGCTTAACGATAAAACATGTAGAACATACATGCTAAATGTTGTACTGGAATTAATTTAATATTTTACCATTTTTCTGTCTGCTTAACTTCCCTGATGTGCGTTTCTCTTTTAGTTACGGGTCCATATTCTGCTTTTACCTTAGTACCATTAAGTTCTGTACAACGTGTAACAATACAGAATTGGGATCAGTAAGTTGCAATGTTAATAGTGATACTAATGCTCAATATAAGATCCAGGTAATTTGTTGTGCTATAGTAGCTGAGTCTTCTACTCCAGCTGTGTATCATTGTCTTTCTTTCTTGTTTCTGTATTCATCCCGTTATTTAAAGTCATTTTAAAAGGCAACCTCCATCAGCTGCTTATCTTCTCTGAACTTAGCAACTTAAACCATTTCCATATGACCAGCTACATGTTTTTTTTGTTTTTTTCTGTGATAAGATTGTAAGTATTTTGTGCATAGATATTTGCAGCTACCATTGATAGTAGTATAGCCCCAAAAGCCCCGTCTTTAATAAATAGCTGCAGAAAATAAGGCAGTCCTCAAAGCTCCTGCTACAAAATGGGCCAATTGCGCTCTCTGTCAAAGTGTTTTATTGATGTACGATACTCTGAGAGGCGAGGCAGATAATAGGCAGGCAGGGGGTAACTCTCTGGCATTATGTTGCCTTTGACTGATTTATATCGGCATCATGCCCTCTGTAACTCTCCCTCTCTCACACATCTCTGATGTGATTTTTACAGTAGTGACATTGATCCAGGCCTTCTTTGATCTTGCTCTTAGCTGTTGCTATCTCTCTCTGCTCCCCAGTGGCCACACTCTGCTGCTTTTAACCCAAACTACCCCTTGTCTCATCTTATAAGTCCTCCATCTCTCCTGCCGATCCTTCTATCTCTCCATCTTGCTGGAGGATCTGTTTATATATAAGTGTTTGTTAGCTCTTGCAAACTGCTCTTCAAGTCCTCCGAGGTGTACTTCTGAAGAGATTTTCCATTAGACTGAACTCTTATCCGCTTTAACGAAGCAGGTAACACTTTAAAGAGAATAAATTAGTGCAAAAATAACAGTAAAAAGTTTTCTTTCTTTACTAATAATAGAAAACAATTACATAAAGCTACATCTCAATAAACCAGAATGTCATCAAAAGGTTAATCTCATGAATATGCAGGATATCTGTAAAGCATGACAAAGTGTTTAAGGTTTGTGTCTGAAAGCAAGTGAAAATCTTAAATTTAGTCTCTGAAACATTGTCACTCATGCCTATATTTTATAGGAAGATTAACTTCTGGCCACAAACATGTTGGAGATGCCGCCCTTCAAAGTTTTTCACGGGACCTCCACATTGAGAGTCTGCAAAATATGGTCATTACGAGAAAAGCTGAATGTTCATAGTGCACCAAATATAATACTGAAAAGATTAGTGAAAGGGAGAGATGTGAAAGGAAAATGCAGTTAACACACTAAGACAACTGCAGTCTTAAAGGGATTTAAGAGTTTGGGATATATTCAAAAGGCAGCTGGAGTCAGACCTTTAAGAAGCACCAGACAAAGATATACCCAGAATATAACCTAAAAAAGGTTCTTTGTTATATTAACCCTTCGTAAACTAGAAACGTAATTGTCTTGTCAGTTCAGCTGTGTTGTATAACATTCGTGATTTATTTCAAGACTCGCAGAGTTAACTGATAAATTAAACCATTTACCAAGTCCAGTCAGGAGAAACACCAACAAGTATTAACTGTTTTTTTTTTTTTTTTTTTTTTTTTTTTTTGTCTAAAATCTCTATGAAAGTCCATTTTTAAAATGTCCCATTTGTCTTTCCCTGCCCAGTTCTTAATAAAAGGAATAAAAATAAGCTGAGACTTTTTTGTCACTTTGTTAAATGGCAGAGCTCAGTCATAGAATGCAGTACTTTCCTTCAAGACTGACAATGATTGTTTTCTGCTTTCGGCCACTTATAGATCACCAATGAAATGTAAAATAATCACAAATATAGTCTTTGTCAGTTTTTAAATTACCTATTAAAAATTTTTTTAATTTTTTTTTTTAATATATTTTTAAATATTTTTTTTTTTTTTTATACTTTGTATTCTTCTTCTTTTTTCCTACTGTACTGTGATGCAACGCTGCAATTTCCCCACTATGGGACAAATAAAGGATTATCTTATCTTATCTTATCTTAATAATATGTTGACACTCCAAAAGAGATTTGATCCTTAAGAAAAGGGTGCAATACAGTTTGTCCGAGTGGAGTTACCATATGTTAACGTCATAAGAAGGGGCAGGGCCCCAAACAGGTCTGACCAGCCGAGCAGATGTGGTACCTACACTGGATCATTACCAAAATGTAATCATTTGTTGAGAGTTACAATTTGCACCTTCTCTAAAAATTTTGGAAAAGTCCATCAATAAACCTTTTAGTGATTCTGAAAACAAACCAACCAAACCAACGGCAATGAAGACATAACTTCCTTGGCGGAGATAAAGACCATAATCAAGGGTGCTTCCCTCTCATTTTCCCGTTTCAAATCATATCTCTCCATTTGTGTACCATTGTGTATATTGAACTATGAAATAGCTTTGCACATTCACAGTCTACTGCAGGCATCCCCAAACTCGGTCCTAGAGGGCCACTGTCCTGCAGGTTTTAGAGGTTTCCTTGCTCCAGCATAGCTGATTTTAATTGAAAGATGATTAACAGGCTTTTGCTCTACTGCAATCATTATAATCAGCTGTACTAAAGCAGGGAAACCTCTAAAACCTGCAGAACAGCGGCCCTCCAGGACCGAGTGTGGGGATTCCTGGTCTACTGGGTCATGGCGACCACAAAACAGGCTTAAATTGGAGGTAAACAGACTTTTTCTGACAGTTCAGACAGTTTTCTGAAAACATTTTGACACCTATCATAGTGTCTTTGTCAGTTTTTGTCGGCTTATAGCAGATTTGTACTTGGAACATTCCAAGTCAGATGCAAATCAGTAACCCTTCCGTTGTTCTCACGGTTGGGTCATTCATTTGCATTTTAATGGATGCGCTTAGGAGGATGGGCCTCTAGGTGCTTAAAAATATTAGCGCTCCAACAACAGATTGCTCTGTTGTGAGCCGACAGGCTGCAAAGGTACACATTATTATATTAGTGCTGCTAGTTACAGTCTAAAACTATCACAGTCAGAGAAGATGCAATTACCTCATTTGAGTCCATAAACTTAGATTTGTTATTGAGCTACAAAAAAAACCCCTTCTGATTTTAAATTTAAGTTAGTGTGAGATGTGGAATTACCCCATCTTGATCAAAAACCTTGAGATTTAATCTAAAAAGCCTCTACTTTAAGACAGTACAGATCTTATGTTTATTCAGTATTTTTATTCTGTCTGAATGCATTAGGACCTTTTTATTTTAAGCACAAAGCTCATGAAGGCGGTGTATGTCTTGTCCTGAACAGATAGAATTGCAAGTATGGTAGTTTTCTGTCTGAATACAAATTCCATACAGTTCCTTCGGCATTAATGTTGCTTGCTATCTAACCTTACAATAAAATTGTCCATGTCTGATTTTCTGATAAGCCTTGATGTAAAACAACATTGTTTTATGCTAAGCAAGCACTTTGATATGAGTTTTTTTATATGCCACTGACTTCTTTTTGGTGTTTGCATCCCCCCGAAGATCTTAGTGCATTTGTGCTGCACAGCAAAGTGTGCCCACATGCACATGCATGCACAGTGGGAATCCTGCAACCAGCTTTTATCTTTCAGAAGTCATTTACATTCATTTTTCTCCTGTTGCCCCCAGCTGCAATCCTCCCCCCATTATCTGTTCATCTCAGTAAACTCTGCCTTTGTTTGAGTGTAAAATACAACAACCACATATTTTTTAAGTCTGTTTCATATGAACTCTTGCAGTTATTTTTTTTTCTCTTAATTTACATTTACATGTCCCTGGTAGACATACAATAATTTGTATTCCTTATATTCCTGGTCTAGTTTCCATGAAAATTTAAAAGACAATTTTCAGTTATTTAGTTTTTACTGACATTAGAAAGTAAAAGCAGTAAATGGTTTAATGACAAAAAGTGAGAGGACAGCGGAAACAGTGTTCCTCTTCATTGTCCTTTGATACCTTAGAGAAAGGGATGATAGCAGTGAGGGAGAAATAGTCAAATTCAGGAAGGATTTTAAGTTAGCAGTGAGAAGCAAAGCAGAGAGAGAGAGAGAGAAAGAGACACCAGGAATAGGAGTTCGATCTTCATATAATAATTGAATAATAATCTCCTGGGAGACATGACCTAGAACTTGCAATCAGGGAGAGGGGCTAAAGATTGCACTCTGCTGCCCTCTTGTGACTTTATGGTGTCACCGTTAAAACTTAAAGTGATTGAGTGTCCGTATATGCTCATGGTTGTGTGTATGATTTACAGCTGCAAATTGTCTATGTCACATAAATACCAGCCGATACATTTAAAGAGTGGAGAAAAGGCCCTTTGGATGTCTGCTGTACACACACACACATACAGTTGCAAAACCAGACCTTATCTTCCTGTCAAACTGAGCCCTTTTTAGAGTTGGTGCTGATATATGAGCTTGGAGGTTGGAGACGAATGTTGCCCAAACTTTGACGGGTGATGCGAGCGCAGCGTTTGTGTTCTGGTTGATGTACGAGCACAGGGGTTAGGGGACAATGCAGCGCTGACACCAGAAGAAGAAGCTTGTTGCCCTGGGCCCTTGAGTCCATCCTGAAGAGGAAGCTCTGTGTTCTTTAAATACAATAGCCCTGGAGGAATGAACACACAAGCACACCTGCTTTGTTTTATTAATATCTGGATAAGTGTCAGACTAAGACCAAGACATTCCTGCAGAAAGCATTCAAACATCACGGTCTGATGCATTTGTATCAAAGCTTTGTGGTATTTTACCCGCTGACTAAATGTCTGATGTGTTTGTAACTGTAAATCCTAGTCTTCTGACAAATAGCACATTCATTAAAGTGCTGAAATACTAAAAGATTTCAACTCTCACATCAATTAAGTCTGCTGTTTCATATTAAACATATGTAAAATGTTTTATTATAAATGTTTTATAATTATTATTTTTTTTAATGCATATGTTGCAACGGCAATGTTTTACACTACGAGTGGTGTTTTCAGGGTGGCTTACAACTGTAGGTTATCCTTCCCACTTAGCATTTTTCAAAAAAAATTTCTATCTGAGCTCCAAACCTTTACAGCTGTTTCAGTTAACTGGCTGTGATTTAAATTTTCCTTTCCTGCCTCTATGGGATGTTCAAAGCCTTGAATTGTTTTATTACCGATACTGTCTTGGAAGTTGTCTGTAACTTCCTCCGTGTTTTTTCTGATGTGCTCTTCGTTCTGCTATTTGTTCATTAACAAACCACAAGACCTTCCGAGACCTACCTGTAAAAATCCTTAAGTTTACAAAATACACTATCATTAGTCTGTTCTAGACCTATGATACCTTTCTATAAAGACAAGTTCCTTTTGAAGCTTAACCCTGAACTGGGCCTAACACACGTTTTCTAAGAAGGCCTGGTTGAGACTAGAAGTCTTAAAGAAATTTAAAAAGTATACCTTTCAAGTATTGCAATTTTAATTTCGATTTTCATTTGCAAGAACCATAAGCTTGTAGATGTATTATTTTAGGCTTTCATTTTTTTTGTGACCTTGAACGTTTGCTTGTCCAGAGTCTGACACTGATTGGTGAACTTTCTGAAAACAGGAAAGGCCCAAACTACAAAGAACAGTTAGGTTTGCAGAGCGGGTCATTAGGGCAGACCTTTCCTCACTTCAACGGGTCAAGGGCAGGAAAACAACTGCAAACATCTCTGCTGACCCCAAACATCCTGGAAACAAAACATTGAGGCTTTTATTCTCTGGTTAGCACAACATTCAAAAACCAGTCACCAGAGATACAGATTCTTTCCCCAGACTGTGCTTCTGATTAACACTGAAGTATATTTATTCATATTTAAATTAATTATTTTCCTTTTATTTTCCCTTATATACACTATATACTATATGTTTAAAATCTCTCAATTTAGAGGAAAGTGAAAAAGTCATCTTTCATGTAAAAAAAGATTACCTCTAAATATAAAAGTCTGTACTTTTCCTAGATGCTCATACTCACTGTGTTTTTATCCTTTTGTTCAGTCTTCGCAGGGAGGGTTACACGATGCAGGTGAACGTCAACGACTACCTAGACATCTACTGCCCTCATTACAATGACAGCCAGCGCATGGTGGGCACAGGAGAGCAGTACGTCCTCTACATGGTCAGCTACCGTGGTTACAGGAACTGTGACCCTCAAATGGGCTTCAAGAGGTGGGAGTGCAACCGGCCCCACGCCCCCCACGCGCCTATCAAGTTCTCTGAGAAGTTCCAGCGCTACAGCGCCTTCTCATTGGGCTATGAGTTTCATGTCGGCCAAGAGTACTACTACATCTGTAAGTTGATTTAAATTAGAGTCAACCTGCACTGTGACTATGTCTATAAATCTGATGTTCTTGGGTGGTTAATTA
This sequence comes from Cyprinodon variegatus, assembly GCF_000732505.1. NCBI lineage: Eukaryota > Metazoa > Chordata > Actinopteri > Cyprinodontiformes > Cyprinodontidae > Cyprinodon > Cyprinodon variegatus. The sequence continues at coordinate 500,169 of NW_015150670.1, forward strand.
ATAAAAAAGAAAAATAGCTGAAGGTTTGAAGTGAAATGTGTATGTTAAAAGGAAATGGTTGACAAACTCTGCCTTTTAGGATTACAATATATTTTATTACTACATACTGTTAATTGTAAGCTCTGTGTTAACACCTTGAAGCTTTCTCTCTCCGGTTTGTTTTCCTGAAAAGAGATCACTCAGGACAAACTTTTTAATTAACACTTCATAACTTATATGTATTAAGTAACCATGAGACATGACAACAGATTTTGATCAAAATTTT
>NW_015150670.1:500878-558659 GCF_000732505.1 Cyprinodon variegatus
TCTATCTATCTATCTATCTATCTATCTATCTATCTATCTATCTATCTATCTATCTATCTATCTATCTATCTATCTATCTATCTATTAAAACTGTTTTATTTTTGCTTGAAATTCACTGAAAAACAAACACCTTCAGAGATTTTGTTGCAAGATTTACCAGTTTTAAAAGTTTTAAAGTTTAAAAAATTATTTTATTTAACAAAAATATATTTAAGCATCAGAAAAGTCTCTCTCTTATCATTCAAATAGCAAAAAATTCAGCAGTCCATTTGGTCATGGAAAAGAGGTGTCTGTGCAAATACCAGCACTAAGAATAATTACATCATGCCTCATTTGCTTCTTTAGAAAACAGATTATAACTCTTCTGTTACTTTTAAATCATATTTTTGCTCATGTGAAAATGCAGTGTGCCCTATATTACAAGGTTTTCCATATTTTATAAATGCTAAAGAGACCATTTATCAATGACTAATAGATAGTTTATTAATGTTTGATAATCATTTATAAACCGCATCTAAATAATTTATAAAGGTTAACAGATCATTTATTGATGCAATAAACCTACTGATGTTAGGTAAAGCTAAATCAACATGGCAGGCCAATATAATTCAGTCAGATTAGGGATAGGCATAAGCTCACTGATGTTAGAGTTAGGGATAGCAGGGCAATATGTCCTATTTACCTTTTATAAAATGTTTAGATGCTGTTTATAAATAATTATCAAACATTAATATAGTATATTTTAATTAATAATAAATGGTATCTTCACTATTTATAAATGATGTTTGTTGTAAAATGTTACAAAGATTATTGATCTCATTTGAGTTATTTCCTGGAAAAGTTAGGGGTTAAATAAAACAAATCCTCAGATTAATTTATCTATGTATTTTTTTGTTACTTATAGTATGAATATTACAGAACATATTTACTGTATATTTTGTAGCACACTAGATTTAAAAACAAAACTGTGAAATAGTCTGTTTTCACACTGCCAAATCAGAGGTTTCTTGCAGTGATGTCTTCTGCTCCAAAGATTGTTGTTGTTAGTGAAGACATTGATGTTTCCTGTGATCCCTGAGCCTGTAAATGATCTAAATGTTCTTGTGTATTACAGTTCAGTCTTTCAGGCTGAAAATCAACTAATTTAAGTCACCATCCGATTGCCAACTGTACACTCTTAAATGCTCTTTAAGTTTTAATCTGACTTCTAAAGTTTTTCACTCCAAAAATGATAACTGACTATAAAAAGTTTTATCTATCACTCAAATAGTTTGCGCCTCATTAGAGCAGTCCTACAAGCAGCCCAATAGAGCCTTTACATTTTTTGGTAGCATAACATATAGAAAAATATATTTCATATGCTGCTATTGCTCTCTGTAGTTAGCCTTATCAGTGAGCTATGCAATTATCAAATCCCATTGGTTTTTCAGCTCGCAACTAGAGCATGTTGGTCCCAGATCCAACTTTAGAGCTAAATAGAACACAGTATCATTTCAGGATAACAAACTGCTGCTTCACATCTAATCACACAACCTTGCAGTCAAGCAGACTCATTCATTTTGTTGACTGCTCATTAAATTAACTCGCAGCACCTTGTGCAGAAATGACACCATATGAGTAATGAACTTTGGGCTCATCAGCAAACATTTCAACAACAAATGTCATAAACAAACTTCTATAATCAGTGCAGCGACTATTCGCCTCACCACGCTTAATAGAAGATGTCTCCATGATGTTCTGCTCTGCTACACCGCAGTAGTAATGCTGCTCTGCGCTGTCACTAACAAAAAGTTGCCTCAGTCTTTGTTTTGCTCTCCTTTGTCTGCTGTTTTCAAAACTTGAAAACTAGCTTAAAATAATAAAATAATTGTATTATATCATATTTAAAGGAGTCCTTTGGGTAAATAATCCAAATGTGTCTTTGCACATTTGAGAGAAAACAAAAGCTTTTTTTTTTTATTCAAATCTTTTATGGATTATTTAAACAGGAGATGTTTTCATTTGAAAGTGCAGAAACAGTACAGGTGGCAAATGTTATTAAGAATGGGTCTGATTTATTTAAGTGTCCTAGTTAGCCATGATAGCCATCAGAAAGACATTAAACAGAAACTAAACTACAGTAGCCGAATTAAATCTAATTCTCACTTTGGTTTTTACTGAAACAATCAATGTACAGCAAAAGTGTTATCTCCTCCATGCTATATTTTTGTTGTTTATTTCATATTGTAGACAGTTGAACAGTAGAGTTCTTTTGATGGTTCTCTACAGTCATGGTGGTAGTTCTTGCATGAATGGTGCTGTGGGTCAGCCCCATCCTTCTCCCTTCCCCCAACCAATCAAAATCTAGAAAATTATCTCAATTCTGGGGCAGGACTATAGTACTCTACAATCATGTCATGAAAAATTTCTGTTCTCCTTGCATCAGCACCAACTCAAAAAGAGAAAAACATTATTCAGGATGTAACTGAGAAATGGTATTTTTTAGGGTTATTTCCCTCCCTCTTCTAATGCATCCCAGGCACAAAACAACCACCCATAGGGCCCTATGCCACCAGCCTTCCAGAGGTCCTGTCTTTTAAATCAAAAATAACTTTACCTTTTATTGCAAAATGAAATAAATAAATAAAAGCGTGATTCTAATGGCATTTCATTGCTGTTGTTTTTTTAGATAAAAATGTTTGTGCTCGTAATTACATTACATCCTATGTGTGAGAGACATGAGTAAAACATTGAATAGTTCCAGTTACACTGGTGCTTTTTCTGGCATAAGGCTGAACATTAACATTAAAGAACAGTAACATTTTTTTCGTTTGAAAAGGTTTCTGTGTTCGTGGTGTACGTTGAAAGTCTGGAGCAAAAATAAAAGTCAGTCTGACTAGAGCTTAAAAAAAAAAAAAAAGCCTTTTCCATCAATAGATACCTAATAAATTGGCCACTGAATATAAAGAATTCTTGTTTTAAAATTAATTTAACAGTTGACACACTGCTACTTTTGATTTCTGTCTGCAAGTAATGTGATCAGCCTCAGCCTCTCATTAACCATTAGATCATTGTTAGATAAAAGTACCCTCCATTTAAATAAAAGTTTTTAAAATGTTCATAATTATGTGGGATTGTTGGGTAATCTTAATCTTTAACGGGCTTTTGCATTTTGATTTTTTTTATTCGGTTTCACAACAGCTGATAAATCCAAGATGTGTTAAAGCTAAGGCTGAAACAATTAATCAGATTAATCGTGATTAATCGATTATTGAAATAATGGTCAACTAATTTAGTTATCAATTAATAGTTTAATAGAGTGTAGAGACTCTAAAACATGTCTTTATTTGACAGAGCGACCCACTATAGCAGCAATTATACCAAGATTGTTTTAAAAAAACACAAACATTTTACATTTAAGATAAAAATAAAAAAAATTGCCCGTCAATATGCTCCATCCAGAACTCCTCAAGTGGAAAAGTTTTAGCTTCACCTGGTTTAATTTTCTTTTAAAAATCTTCTTTCAGGAAGCTTTGACTATCCAATTATTAATCAATCAATCAAAAAATAATAATCAACAAATTATTGATTTGAAAAATAATCGTTAGTTGCAGCCCTAGTTAAAACCAAATTTTCAACAAGATACTATGACATCACTTGCTGATTAAAACCCTGGGGCTTAGTTTCTTTGTAGTTTGACTGTAGTCAGAACTGCTACGAACAAGAGAAAACAAGCCTCCCTCCGTTGGGTTCCCCCAATATTTATCTGCTGTTTTTTTTTTTTTTTATTGCACAGCCACTCCTACTCATCACCATGGACGCAGCTGTCTCAGACTACGTGTGTACGTCTGCTGCTCCACAGGTAAGCCCCATGATATATCTTTGTTCCTGTGCTGTTTGACCTTAGTTGCAAGGGTTTGACTTTGCTAAAGATTGTGCCTGCTGCCCATCATCTATCAGACCCAAGAACAGCATTAACCTAAAAAACGCATCTGGTATACTCAGGGAGTGAGCCTCCTTCTGCAAACATAGACACTTGCAGTTTTGCATCTCTTTGCTTCTCGTTGTCTCCTCCTTCCCTTTTTCCCCTTCCTCCCCCTCTCCATCAAGTACCTCCTGCTTTGAAGACTCCCTCTCCTCCCCTCCTTCCTGTCCTCTTCCTCTCTCTTTCCGGCTCTTTCACCGTTTCTCCATCGCTCTCTGTCAGAATCCATTAATTGCTCTGTTCAGTCAGTGGGTGGCTATGTATACATACTGTTATCCTTCTCTCTCTCTCTGTCTCTGCTGCCACCTTTCAGTCTCTCAGTCCGCTCACACACGCAGTCACACACTCTCTACACACAGCCTTTGATCCCTGGCCTGTCCGGTCCTTTTAACTTCCACAGCCCTGTAGTATTAACCTCTCCTCCCTCCTTCAACCCTGCAACTCTCTTTCTTCTTGCACACTGGCCCTCTTCAGTTTTGATCTGCCATCCCTCACAGCCCTATTTCTCTCTTCTCTATCTCTTTGTGCAGAACACTGCTGATGTTACCGCTTGTCAGTCTGCTCTGCTCTGGGCTTTTTTAACCTCTGCACCCTTGTCTTGCCAGTCTCTTGCAAGTTCCCCTCAGGATGTCAGCATGGATGTAATTAAAATCCCTTAGGCTGGAATGGTGGTTTAAACCACAGCTCTCTCGTCAACTGCGATTTAGTTTCACACACTTTCTTCTGTTTTCACTCTCTCTGTCTTTCTTTCTCCATTTCTTTAAGCCTCAGATGTGGATGATGAACCAGAGCCTACAGAACCAGACTACACACTAAGACCAGACCTAAAAATCGATGATATTGGTAAGTGTTTAGAAAAGTCTGTTAAAAGGCATAATTATGTTATCAAATGAGAGCAAAACTCCCAGATCTATATCCTTCTAAACAATAAAAAAAAACTATGACAGTTGTATGGAATGAAAAGTGTATATAAATAGATTGATAATAAACTGATTATTTTTTTCTAAATTTGAATAAACATACATTTGTGTACCAATGCTGTATACATACAGAAGGAAAGTATAGATGTTATTAAAAATATACTGAATTAAATAACTTTAGAGTGAAACTTGCGTATCTGTACTGTTGGTATTTATACAAGGTTATAAAAATAAATATGAAAAAGATGATGAATAAAATAAACAACTAAATAAATGGACTTGTGTCAAAGCCTGGAGCAGTAGTTTCCAGTAAATGCATGGTAAAGTACGAATAAAGATAAATCGCCTCCAAACAAACATTTTAAAACCGTTCCCAAAACGCATTCTACTGCCCACTGGGATAAAAGAGTTTCTGGGATATTAGTAAATTGGTCAGTGATTCGAGATATCAAAGTGACCACGCGGATTTCATGAGGGTGAAATGTGCCGTTTTCTAAAATGGCATTCATCTCATTTAACTTCACAGCACCAGCTGGCTTGGGGCTGTCGGTGATGCAAAACAACTAATTGAATATTCGTTTCACACATCTTCTGCAGATTTCCAGAAGGTTAGCAAAGAACATACAGTTTGGTGATAATCTGACAGAGAAAAGTTTGAAAATCAAGCCATTCAGAAAAAGAAGCTGCATAAGATTTGATTGATTTATCTGCTGCGTTAATAAAACTGTCTGTTTAACCTTTTTTTCTCTTAACTGGTATTAACTGGTAAAAGATAAAACAAACATATAATGTTCATTAATCAAGTTTCCACATTGACTTGGTTTCTGGTGCTGGATATTGAGAAAGTGTAATAAGTTAGAAAAGTTTTGGATCATAGAAGACAAAGTTAAACGTTTTTTATTATGGCAACAGCATGTCAACTGAAACCAGCTTTTACACCAAGCCCAAATATTACACAACTAGAGCGTGCAGAACCAATGTAGCTTGGAAAACATGTGCTGTTGTTGTGTCTGTTTGTACATTAACATTTCTGTAATATTTCACTTTGTTCTAATAGCCGTCATGAGACACCTCCAGACTTAGCTACAGAAAATAGCTCCAGGTCACACCGGTTTGTTTAAATTCCTCTCCGTCTCTGTTTGTCCTCCCATCAGTCTTCAATCATTTTTCCCTCCATCTTTCTTCCCTCCTTTTTACCCTCTAATTCCCATCTTACATTTTTCCCCCCTGGAGCACATGTAGCAGTGCAGTGAGGAGGAAAGTCACCTAAAATCGGTTTATTCACCTACTGATGTGTGAAATTGAGTTTTTCCCTCTTTCAATATACCATTTTTTAAATAAATCCTGTCCCATTTTTAAAAAATACTTTTTTATATACTGTATTTATATGATTTAAAAGCAAGGGATGTGTTTCAGAAAGTCTTGCAATAGAATTATTATTTGTCTATTGTTGTAATGACTGGTATGTTTTACAAAGTATTCATAGTCATGGAAACACTACAATTTGGTGATCAAGTTTTAATTCATTTCAACTTATTTCCATCTAAAATGGACTCAAATGTATACTTACACACACACACACACACACACACACACACACACACACACACACACACACACACACACATACCTACTTGTTCTGCCATCATAGTGAGGACCATGTGTTGACTCCCATTGACTTCCATTGATTTTCATTCATTTTCAATCCTTTTTATGCCCTAACCCTAAAACTAATCCTCAACCTAACCATTACCAATGCATAACTCACCCTAACCCTAACCAATTGACACCTTAGCCCTAAACCTAACCATTACCAATGTATACTTTACCCTAACCCTAACCAATTGACACCTTAGCCCTAAACCTAACCATTAGCAAAATAGCATGTGAGGATTGGCAAAATTTCCTCAATTTGCAACAACTGGAAGACTTATTATCAGATAGAGATGTTTGTTTATTAACCTGATTCCTAACTATTAAATTTAGGATTTTTTGAAAAGGTTCAAGTTAGAGTCTTCCAGAAGCTTAATGTAAGCCTGGTTTTCCTACTGCTACATTCAACTGTGTCTGAGAGTTCAGAAGTCAAAATTTGTAGTTGATCGCTTTTCACTATTCTGAATATAATGGGCACACAAACAGTACAATAAGCAGTAAAACAGTCCCACATTGTGATTATTCCACAGCCATGCTTACCTGTTGTAATAGTGTTTTTAGGTTTTAAAACCTTACCATTTACCCTACAAAAAGATGTTTTGTTATTGAGACAAGGAGCATTTTCTCAGTTATGCCAAAATATTACTCAACTGACCCAAATTGAACAGTGAAGAAAGCAGATTTATTAGAGATTTAAGCTAAAACAAAGGAACCTTTTGTTCTATTGGGGCTGAATGATAGCAGGACATCTTGTAATTATCCTAGTGTTGCTTAATATTGTGATGATGATAACAATTAATTTATATTTTACTTACCTTATTTACCTTCTATAACAGAGGTCACAGATTAGCAGACCAGGATCCGGATCCGGACCCACCTGCTGGCTAACCCAGACCCAACCTGATTTAACCTGTTTATAACTTTTCAAGTAATCCTGCTAACAATCCAAAAAACAAACATGACGGAAAACATGAACACCTTGGCAGAGTCTTTTTTACAATTAACAACGTCATACTTGGGTGACTTCTGCTGCTGCAGTACGTGGACAAGCAAATGTAATCTGATGTATCTGGTTTTACTTTTCAGTCGAGGTTAGAGGTGACATCATCATGTCGACTGTTTTTCTAAATGCTTTAACATTACCTAGATGGCTGAAACTTGGACACATTCAGATGTTCCAATAGGACACATGACCCCAAACATGAGGCAAACTGGTTTCAAACTCAATGTAGGGGACTAATATTATGCTTCTGTTATGAGCAAAACGTGAACACTATTTAAAAAATATGGCTTCTGCCCAAGAAGCTCCAAAAACCTGCTAATATCGCTGGAATATTGATCTGACTATCAGTAAGACGTATGTCGTATTAGAACCCTGTATTTACATGAAAACATATTTTTGCAAAAACCTCTTGATTTTGAGATGCATAGAAGTAGATTGTTGTATAATCAAAACAATAAACTCAAAATATACTATATTGATTTGAATGATGATCATACATAAACTACTAATGTGCTTTCTTTCTTCTGTTAAATTATTCTCAATTTTTTTTTTTGTTAATCTGAACTGCTGACACAGTAGCTGGATGTAGCTAGGCCAGGCCTCTACATAGGCCAATAAAAGGAGATAAAGTTGTTTCCAGTTCATCATCTCTGACTCATGTTAGGATTTATAACATTACAACTGGTATTCATGCATGTAAATCTGTCCAAACCTCCCTGAATGCTGCAAGCTCACACTGTAAATGTCCTGTCTCTTTTCCTCCTGCAATGCTTATAGTTTATTTCCTTGCTGCTTCCCCCTTTAATCAATGTCCACAACTCAACTGAGGCTCCCCGCTGAATACGGCCTGTAGTATTAGATTCCATTTAGATCTCATTTACAACACAGATGGAAAAAGCTTGCAGCTCCCCTTGCAGCCATGTGGCTACTGATGGCTTTCTGTGGAAGGATGCTCATTTACCCTCATTGTTGGCAGAGGCTGCTGCATCGGACGATCAGGTGCGGCCATTAAAGGCGAAATCTGAAGCTTTTTCTTTAATGGCGTTTACTGTAGCAATTAAAGCTCCTCTGAGCTGTTTGTGTTTGGATCTTATGTGGGCAACATCAGGTTAGATATAAGTGCCTGAAATCAAGCAGTTAAGGACTCAATCATCTGTTATGTATCTTATGATACAGCTTTAAAGTCTTAACTCGAGATTTACCAGTCGGATATTTGTGGCCCATTTCCAAACTGGTTTCTGTGAAACTGATGTGTGGATAAGTTCTAAGTAGTTTTGGGTTGTTAAAACTTTTAGCATTTTAACATTGTTCAAATTATTTCGTTGTGAACCTGGTCCCATTATTTACATTAGAACCAAAATAGCTGTCCCTCTGTGACACTTAAGCTGTCTTTGGCTCATATATCAGCCATTACCACTAATAGTGCAGTTAACACTACTTAGGTGAACAGCAGTCCCCGTGTGTTTTACCCAAGATAATCACGCATAAGCCTGCACTTCTCAGCAGCTTCTTCAGTTTCTCTGTACTTGGAAATTTCCAAGAGACAACATTTCCAGGTTCAGCTTGTTCTGCAGCAGACAGACGCTAAAAGCTCAAGAGAATAGAAACCTTCTGTTGTCTACCAAAGCTGGCTACATGTCTGTTTGCCTATTCAACAAAACATTCCACAGTTAGATATGAATTGTTGTCCTGTAGGATCCAACCTATGTTTGTAACTTAAAGAGTGGAGGATGAAACAGATGCTCAAAGAGTGAACTGACTATCCACTGTCAAAGTGTTGCTCACTTATTTATCAGCCTAAATGAACAGCAAACATAGAATGTTACTTTTTCCATTTCATCATTGGGTTATATCTATTATAAAACTGATTATTTTTTAAACAGTAGTTCAGAATCAATAAGGCGAATCCTAAAAAAGATAGAGAAGACACGTTATTGGAACATGGACTGTTTACCTCGATATAAAACTTTTTATCAGGTTCTTTACCAGCTCTTTTCTTATTTCACAAAATTATTTATATTACCTTTAGAAACAGTTTATTAATTATAGAAGTCATTTTGGTCATGACGCCTACTCTTTTTCCTGCTCACTTTATTAATTTTCTTAAACCATAAACTTTATGTCGAGCTGTCTTGGTCAGGAGCAGGTTCTATTCTAAATGGACAGTTTGTGAAACTACAAATGCCCCCCAAAAGACTTTGGAAATGCATGATTAATCCGATTTAGTGTAATAGACAACACGAAAGTCTAGTTTAAGAATCAGTAATGTCTATAGCTTCATAGACCAGGCATAATATTTCTTAGTCAATAATAGAAGTAGCAGTGGAGGACGTATATAATAATTTCTTAAAAGGAAAATATTGCTAAAAAGATGAGTTTGCTATTCATTTAGGTAAGATGCTATTTTTTTTTACAGTAAATGGTAAAAAAAAAAAAGCTGAGAATATAGATTCCGATTAATGCTTTAATGAATTTCAAATAGGCAGTTTTTTTTTTTTACATGGGCTTATAAGGTATAAGTAACAGTATGTTTTTCAAAAGCTACAGTAAATAGAAATAAGACTAAACTGCTGGATGCTGTGAATAGATTTCTGTGGTGATTCAGTGTTTTTAAGGGAAGGCCTGCCTTGAAATGGATCAGTGAGGTATATATATATATATATATTTATTTATTTATTTTTAAAACCTTGTTTTACAAACCTAAGGATTTGTAAAAACACTGATTAAAAAATCCTGACTAAGTTTATTATAATTCATGCAGAGAGGGTTAATTTACCCAAATTTCAAACACCTGCTCAGAAAAGGGTTTATTTACCATTTTATTACGGTTTTAAAAACTAATTTTAAACCTATTCCTGTTTCTTATTTGAACATTAATTTACAATCTAGAACTTGTGTCAAATTTTATTGGAGTGAATACAAAAATCCCATGGAAATAAATTATCAAAAGCTTTTGCAGCTTATAAAAGGTTCCACATAAAATGTTTTTTTCAGCCTTTTAAAAGTTTCTTTAATGGACTCTTTTTAAACTCAATTTCATATTTCTTCCAATATTTATAAATAAAAAAGAAAGAAGTTAGAACTTATTTGTCCTTACTTTAATCTAAACTACAGAAATTATCGAGAAATAAGTAAAAAATTATTAAATTAAGTGTATTTACACTTAATTTTAGTTGGTAAATAAGATGATTTGCCAATGGAATGAGTATTTTTACTCTTAGAATGAGATAATTAGATATATACACTTAAAATAAGACAATGCAATTGTTTTTTTTCTTTCTTATTTTAAATGTAAACTGTCTTGTTTCATTAGCAAACTGTGTTCTCAGTGCATTGAACGGCAGGATGGTGCTTTAAGAGTGTGGATATTAGCCAGTCATGCAGCATCTTATTAAAGATCCTCTGAGGTGCCTTTCAGCTGTGTTTGTATTTATATCTGTAATATAATAACTGCGACCAAAGCTGTTTTCTAGACTTCTCTTTATAAGGTTATTTTTAGCCTCTGCTTGAGGGGAACCATCCGTCTTGCGGCTTCATGGTAATTGATCAACATGACATACTGTACATCTTTGGCAATTAATTAAACATACAACAGCAGAACATGCCCTTAAAATAAACTCATACACAGCAGTGAAATATGTTTTTCTTTGCATATGATGTGGTTTACTGTTGGCCTTAAAAATAGATAACAGTAAAACACAGGGTAAAAACATCAAACATTAAAAACAAAATAAGAGGCATTCCGTTGTACCTTGAAAATAAGAAAACAACAAATAAATAAAATAACACTGTTACCCTTAAAGCAGAGACGTTGTATCTTGTCATGACATCTCTTTTGGTCCAACACTATTGGTCCCATGACACATGCACTATTTGGCACAAGAGTGCAACAATAGATGCACAAATACTTTAATGTGGTTATGGTAATTGAATTGAAAGAAATTGTCATAATTTCACAATATGTAGACCTATGCTACACTTAAATACCTTAGCTTACATAACATTAAGGTAGCAGTTAAGGCTATGGTATCTATTAATTAATAAAATTAATTGTGATTAATGGATTATTGAAATAATCGTCAACTAATGTAGTAATCGATTAATCGTTAACTGGAATGTAGAGACTGTCAGCCTTTAGCTGACAGAGCAACACACTTAGAGCAGTAATTATATGAAAATTGTAAAAAAAAAAAAAAACATTTTGCATTTAAGATTAAAAAAAAAAAACTTTTGCCTGTCCATATGCTCTATCCAGAACTCCTTAAGGGGAAAGGTTTGAGTTTCAACTGGTTTAAATTCATTAAAAGTCTTCTTTAAGGACGTTTTGGCTATCTGATTATTAATCGCAAAAATAATCAACAGATTAAGGGATTTGCTAAATAATCGTTAGTAGCAGCCCTAGTTGTAACACTGTCATCTCTTCAAAATATTTTGAAAAAAAAAGTTTGCATGTAACACATTCAAAGACAAATAGTTCAAAATTATTACATTTTATTCAGTAAAGGTTAATTAAAAGCACATGTTTATATCAAATATCATGTAAAATTGCCCTACAAAAAGTAAAAACTAACTAATGAACAAAGTTCATTTTTACAAGGAGTCCAATGCAGATGCATCGAGTCATAGACTTACAGCATTCACTTCTACATAAGCATGTAGCACAAGTAGACAGCCACTTGCATTTTTCTATAATATTTGCATTTAAATTTATTAATTCATTAACAGTGATGTTAAAAGTTAAAAGATAAGATAAAAGGTAGCCAATATGACTCTTTTTAAAGCAGTATAGACTTAGCCATAGTACTGTTCAGTTAGCTGTCACCTGGCCTTGCATGCGGCTAGTTCATACAATGCAGTATAAACAGCTCACAAACACCCTCTGCTAATAATATGTTGTTACTGTACCTTTGACACCAACAGACAATAGGTGTGTGTGTGACAATGCAATGAGGCGTAGAGCCAGATTTTTGAACTAGTTGTGCAACATTCTCTCTCGTCTGATTGTAGTGTATTTAAACTTACATTCCTCTGTCAGTCAGCGACGAAGAAACACACAGAGTTAACAGTGTTCTGATGCCTTTAGCTGCATGCTCAGGCAGAGCGTTTAACCTGAGGGCCACCATTGCATAGACCTCATTAGACTGGCCCACAGAGCGTACAAAAAGAGTCTGGCTCTAAAGCCAGGTGTCAGCCGGTCATTAGTCTGTCGTTTGACCCACAGGGCACCTGGAAATATTCTGGAGCTGGATACACTGGCGGCGAGGAACACTGAGACCATCCCCACTTTATTTTCTTGTCACTGGACCGCAGACAGAATCACTAATCACGCTCAGCTGACTTTTGCACAGACGGAAAATTGTGCTTCTGTCTCGCCTTCGGGCCCATTAATCAAGTGACTATAGAGGGTGTGTTTGGCTGCACATGTCTCAGAAGTGCAACTAGCTGTTTGCCTCCTTTTTTCTTTCTGTTCATTGATTAGACATCATCAGTTGATGTCTAGTCCTGAACAAAAGACTGCAAACTATTTTTAGATCACTACCAGGTGTAGTTTCCTGCAGCTGGGGCAGGATTACAGCACCTACAGTGTCTCTGTCTAAGGTTTGTAATATAGATGTGTCACCATGTTAAGACAATGGAACTCTTTGAAAACATCTGCAATTTTAAATGGGGCTAATCTATTGCTGCATTTCTATTAGACTGAAGTATTTTCAATGCAACTACACATTTAGCGTATCAGCAATTTCTATCCCCATTTTGTAAAATCTTGCACTCATATCCCCCAAATTAACTTCAACTTGGTACCAGTAACCAAACCATTATGTTCCCATATACCCTTTTATATAAGGTTATTTAGATAGATAAATAATAAATTAAATGTTTTTTTTCCTGAAGCTTTTATATTATTTGCTGATGAGTGGAATCCTGACCAGACAAAATGCATAAAACTTAAAGTGAGTAATTGGTTGTTTTCCTGCAATTTTCTTAATATAATGGCATTACCCGTTTAATATTCTAGCTAATCCTTAGTAAAATGTGGTTGATATTATATAATTTTAAATTCTAACTAACCGTTGTACAATATACAAAGGTACATTTTTACACCACTACTTCAATAAATGAGTCGCTAATTGCTATCATGCAATTTCAGTGCTTTTTGAAAATTATCAAAGACAAGGCAAGTTTATTTGTATAGCACAATTCAGTACAAATACAATTCAAAGTGCTTTACATGAATTACACTGTAAAATAGAAGAAAGATAAAATTAAGTAAAGATTAAAAAAAACATTATAAAAGCTTATGACAACTCAGTTAACAGGTTAAGCTTAACAGTAAAGTGCAGATCTAAACAAATGGGTTTTTAACTTGGACTTAGAAGAACTTTTACCGTCTTCTCTAAGTTTATTCCAGATAATCAGAAAATAAGAAACTGAATGCTTGTTCCCAGAACTAGGTGTATAGAGTTTGCCTTTTTAAGTTATATATATATATATACCGGATATCAGCACCATTTATAGAAAATTACTATTTTAATCTACTTTTATCTGTATTATTTGACCGAACTGACTCGGTAAAATTACTTGAGAGAATGTGTTGTGAATTGGCACTATACCAACAAACTGAATTGAGTTTAATTTAATTAAATTTGTTATATTTTATGTTTTGTTTAGTTTTTTTACATCCACCAAGAAGTTTTTAGGATATTTTGTTTGTGTACACTGTATTTGTCTGTCTGTCTGTGTACAGGATAAGGATTTGAATGAAATTTGTATCAGAGGCGTCCCGCTGGTCAAGGAACAATCCATTGAATGTATTTGATGATCCACATCATGATCTGGATACAGGATTTAAAAAAAAAAGATTCTCTAATGCTGTGTGCTGTGAGATAGGGATATTTGGCAGAACTTATGAATGGATTTTATGGACATGTTTTTACCAAAGGTGCTCCTTAAAGAACCATTCATTTAATTTGGTAGTGATCCAGATAATGTGCATAGTTTGGCTATAGGTGTAATTCTAAATTTGGGGCAAAATCGCTGCTTGCTGAAGGTCTTCTCTCTCCAACTGGTTTTCTATTTTATTAATGTTTTTTTTTTTAGTTTAGATTCTTTTGAAATATTTGTTGTGCTAATGTGGAATAAATAATAAAATGAATATAAAGGAGCTAATAATTATTTCAGACAGGTTGTAAGCCTGTTTTTAGTTAAAACAATAAGTGAGAAAGGACTAAAAGTTGAGCTGACGCAGAGCAGGATACAGGAGGAAGTAGTCTTCATATTGCTGTTACCATAATTTATACATAAACCCCTAAATTACTATGTGTGAAAAGTGAACCTAGGCAGTTATTGATTTTGTTGTTCATTATCAAAAGTGAACATTCAGGTTAAGGTGTTGTGTATGTTCTTTATTTCACAGATGAATTCAACCCTTTTGTTCCGAAACTGGAGAAGAGTGTTAGCGGAAGCAGTCCATCCAGAGATCGACTTCTCCTCACCATGACGATGCTCTTTCTTGCTGCCCTCTTCATCTCCTAGCAGCAGGTGTCCCGTCAGCATCACCATGCCTTTTGGAGGGGACTATTCCCTGTCTCCGTGCAGGGGGGTAGGGTCAGAGGAAAAACAGAGAGGGCATACAAGGGCAGGAGGGAAGAGAGATTTTTTTTTTTAATATACATTTTTCAATTTTCAACGTGGAGATGAGTTTGTTTGTACCATTGTTTTTTTTTTTCTTTTTTTTTTTCCTCAAAGTGATTAAGGAAAGACATCCAGGGACTCAGTGACACACACCGAACTGTTGAGTTGTGTTAAACTGAGCCTGTTTACACGGGCACAGGTGCCGTTGACTGTGTTTTGTTTCTGTTTGCGTCTGCTTACCTGTGTGTCTGAGCAGACTGCAGGGTGAGCTTGTTGAGTCACGCTCACCCCTCCAAGCATTTATACAATGAAGAGAGTCAGGGCTAAAACTTGAACTTTCAAAGAAAAAAACTCCTACCACCCAATAAAAAAATGATTCAGATGCTTTTTTTTTTCTTTTTTTTTTTTTTTTAAATCTGATTGGCTAAAACACTTTCTTAGGACTAGTTGCTACAATTTCTTGCACCAAGACTGAACAGATTAGATTTCAGTAGACTGAACTGATATTGCCTTTTCTCCTTCTGGATGCTGGGAGCTTGAACTAGTCAACAAAGGAACAAGTAAATAACCCAGAAAAGAATGTGCTTAATCTGGTTAGGAAACTAGAGAGAGTAGCTAATTCTTTCTAGACACCCAGGAAACATCACTGGGTTCAAGATGCAAGCATTTCATCCACCATGTCCTACTATGGTTTGGTCTGATCAATCTGTAGAAGGGCAAAGGTGAAAATAGAGAGCATTTAAATGATGACATTTTACTATGTTGTAACTTTTTGTGGAAACAAAAAAAAAATTAAATGTGCCATTTTAAGAATTTGCAAGGGTTTGTAGATGTTTTAGGTTTCTGAGTTATATATATATATATATATATATATATATATATATATATATATATATATATATATATATTTTTTTTTTTTTTTTTTTTTTTTCAGTTTTTTTCAGTTTTTTCCATTTAATTACTCAGTTATTCTTCTGACATCTTTGAATTTAAAGCAAATGAAGACAGCGGAGCAGCCATTCAGCAATACTACCCATCCTCACAACAGACTGCTCAGAAGGGAACAGGCAGAGCTGGGGAAGGACAATCCATCACACATCCACAAGCATCTTCTATAAGCTCCGTCCTGGTTCCTGTAAACCTTTGTGTCTGATGCCACATGTTCACAGTTTTATAATGTTCTGAGTTTTTTCTGAGTGATAACTATGTTTTGCAGTTAAAATAAGTGTTTAAAATGGTACTATTAGCCTGATCATTTATCCACATACCGTTGTGTTAAAAGTATGGCAAATAACAAAAAAAAAAAAAAAAACACGTCATGGAAACAAACAAAAATATTTGGTGAGGTGATACAGCAATTCAAATGCATTATTTAGTTGCTTCAGCATAGCATTTCAGTAGCTTCTAGCACCTTATTTATTGTGTTTTCCCATCCATGGCAACCTCTCATAGGGAATGGCTCAGTGGAGTAACTGATAACACGGATGGTTGTGATGATTATACTGTTGATTAAAATGATGATGACGATGGACTGGGAGCTGATGGCTGGCCTCAAGGTCACTTAGCAGCTCACCCACCGGCACATGAGACGTTCAAGTACTCGTGTA
Organism: Cyprinodon variegatus; assembly: GCF_000732505.1. Lineage (NCBI taxonomy): Eukaryota > Metazoa > Chordata > Actinopteri > Cyprinodontiformes > Cyprinodontidae > Cyprinodon > Cyprinodon variegatus. The sequence goes on from NW_015150670.1 coordinate 517,658, forward strand.
AATGTCACAGCAGACATAGAATGGATTTTACAGTTTTGAAATCTTCAAAAGTTAGCAAGTTTTATCAACTTAAACGTTTATTTTTTTGTGTTTTTTATGGTTTATCATTCCTCTCTTGTTGACTTTTGCCATACAGATGTAACCAAATATTAACACTGTATAAAAATGTGCATCTTTTTTTTTATTATTTGTTTTTCTCACTGTCTGACATACAATTAGAAAAGGTGCTCCTGTTCTACCTTACTCTGGACAAGTACAATTATTTCTATTTATTATATACCATAATAATTAAAATTAGCTGGTCTTTTTTTTTTTTAAGCATTTTTATTTGTTCTTTAAAGCCAGAAACCCAAAAACATTTCATCAGTATTTGGTAAAATAGCTTTTTAAACTTAATAATCCAGATATAGAGATTTTGTGCATCTTTTTTTAAAGCTTTTTAGAATAATCAGTTCAAATATTGATTAATTCCTCTGGAACAGGTGGAACTTGTTCTGGTTTGTAGACTTGCACAGATTTACAGATCAGCCCCAAAATGTTTGATTCCTGCTTCAGAATATTTACTTTGGAGTTTTGGATCATGGCTCCTTCCTTTTTTAGTGACCTTGGTAGCTGATGCAGCCTGTATTTTCACAAGGTATGTTTTTGCTCTGGAGTGAATTTGCAATTTTTTAAAGGAAAACATGCATCTCTTGGACACAAAATCCATATGCTTTCTGTAAAGTATGCCTGCGTGTAACTGTTTGATCAGATGAGTGTGACACCTTTAGGCAGTTGGAAATCGGAGGTTTAACCTGATGTACTTTATGTTATCTCAGTGGGTTTTGAGTTTTCTAAAGATTTTTTCACAATGTACAACAAACACTGTGTTTAAGGTGTCATCTCAAATACATCCACAATTTCTTTTGCAGATTTAACAAATTACAATCTGTTTGATTGTAATTTATTAAATGGATTTATTGTCAGACAGTAAGAAAAAAAAGATTGTCTTTTTATTCAGTGTATGTAAATATTTGGCTTCAAATGTATATTTTGGTTATCGTAAGGGGATGATCTGAAGGTAAGAATTTGAAATTATTAAAAGTAGGGAGAGCCATATGTAAATGTGGGCTGCTGTATATCTTTTTAACTGGTTACTGTAAAACATTTTGAGATTTTTTTTTTTTTATGTCTGCATGTGCTTTCTTTTCATTACATATCGTTTAACATTTTATACCTTTGTCATCTGAGTGAACACACCATTAGAAGTGCTTGTAGATCTCATTTACTACCCTTTCTAGTGATGTCCTGATGGTCAATGTTTAAGTTTTGCATATTTGGTGTTAGTTAGGTGTTTAATAATGAAGTCAAAGGAAGCACCAAGATGACTGCTACCACATGTTGTGAGTATCTAACAGGTATTGGACAGTTTTCCTTCTGAAATTTAGGTTACTTTTTACAACAGTTATTTGGGTATAAACTAATCATTTTGTGCAGGATATTTCCCATTGACCATAATTTTTTTTGTAGATTTTTTAGACGCTTTGACAATAAATCTTAAGATAATTTTCTACATTTTGCTCAAGTACTTTAGATATTTGATCCTAGTAAAGAGTGGTGTTGGTTAGACCGGGGGTCATATTCTCTTATAGAGTCAACCATAATCAATGAAAATAATTTGCAATACAAAAGACAGAAAATCATAGTTTGGGACTTTTCTATATATTTAAAAAATTAATTGGAAATTTCAAGTATAAATAAAAAATAACTCACAAGCAGTTGTTTAATTACCTGAAAAAATAGATTAGGCAATCTCAGGGGATACGAACCTGACAAGGAGCTAATTGGCGCCAATTTTACTGAGATTATAAGATGAAGAGGTCAGCCATCATTAGGGAAACCCTTTCTGCAAGGCTGCCCTTTTAAGAAACTATGAAAAGAAAATGTCATCAAGACAAAAATACATTAACTTTGTCTTTTAAATCCACGTTTTGTGCAAACAGTTTCCAATTTATAGTCGAAACCTTTTGTTAATTGACTGGATTTTATTGTATTATTTTAATTATATACTTTGCTAGATCTCCAAAGATTTTAAAGGCAAATGCTAATCAAACTACAGAAATTCAAACCTAACTAAATACATTGATTGGCCTTTATCAGTCTTGAAAGTCATGAAAATAAAAAAAAATCTTTTTTTTCTTTGTTTGCTTTATAAAGTTACACTTCCTACACTTGATAACCTGAAGTGTTCCTTTGAAATAAATACAATTAAAAAAAGAACTTTAAATTCAAAAGTGTCTCAGAGTTACAAATTAGTAAGGCAATACTTAAACAAAACAAGCAAACATTCAGTTAATATAAATAATTGAAGGGAGATAAAGATTTAGAACAAACCTGAAAGTTGTTATAAAGTTAATTCAATCTTATATGATAAGATACGTATCTCCTTAAATGGTTAAACCAAGAAACATGGTTTATGTAAGGACTGTATGTTTAACTCCACAAGTCCAAATGGCTAAAAGTGACCACTTTTAGCCATTTGGACTTGTGGATATTTCCCCATATCCACATTAAAAGCAACAATTTAAAACATTTAGAAGAGCAAAGGGTAGCATAAAAAGCCAGATAACCACCCATGTTTATTTTTCCAACATGCACAACGAGAACAAAATAATGTAGATAATTAATATATATATATAATAATATATATGATAAAAAGATCAATTTTAAAGAAGTGCAGATTTCAGTCTACAGTTAGTAATTGTTTCATTAAAGAGTTCTCATGCATTCATTGTTTTTGTTTGAATGTTGGGTAAATAGCCCCAGTTATTTGGAGCTTCTACAGGTACTTTTTTATTCTATCCTTAATTTATTGCATAACTGTGCGCGCTTGTAGTTAAAGGGTTGATTATTTTCTTAAAGGATATCATCTAAAATCTTGCAGTTCCTGCTGTCAAACAGTGTGTGAGCAACGAAAGTATAGAAATGTAATCTTGTCAGACAGACAAGAGATTGTGCCTATTCTATCAAATAAGAGACTTTATCATTGTCATGTGATCAAGCCCAGGTGTACATGTGGCTCTAAGTGGGGGTGGGGGGGGTATGAAAGGTCAGGGGTCAAAGGGTCGAGGATCAGGTGGAAAGAGCAAATCACTTTGAGAAGTTGCACTTACAAACTTAATACATGAGAGCAAGAGAATGAATGAGTGAGACGCAGAGCTAATTTCTGTTCATATCTGTGTGAGGTGTGCGTGTGTGTGTGTTTGCGTGCTAATGAATGAACAAATAAAAGAGCGTGTGAGTCGCTCTGTTTTTATTCCTTCGCTGTAAGTGGGAATGTGACCAACTGTCTGACAAAAAAGCATTTAGCGTTGGAAACAACATTTTACAATCATGTTTACCTTCGACTGGAATGACTTTAAATGAACTTGAAAAATACAATGTAAAGCTGAACAAACCATAACAAAGGTTTTAATGATTATCAAGATAACAAAATAATACGCTTAAAAATGTTACTTTTAACAAGCTGTGTGTTTGTGTCTTTTTTTCTCTTACTTCTTAGTCCCACATCTCCTTCCCAACCTATCAGAACTGATCCGAATAGGAAAACCATGAATAAGGTTGAAGCTAATCTTAACTATCAAATTCATTTTTCTGTTGATAATGTTTCCATAAAGAGATTTTTATTTTTTATATCCAATCTACATCCCCTGAACAATAATGACTATCCTTTAAATAGGGAAGATGGAGCACATGCACTGGATGATGAAGGTATAAAGCTGCAATCTGTTCATATGCAACAGATTTAACAAGAAGGTGGAAAGCAAGGGTGTAATTTGTAAAAACAAAACCTTATTCATTTATAAAACTATCTTGCATTATGATTGCCTTGTTTTCCTTTAACAGCAAAGTAGCGCATTTAATACTTTTACTAATCCAGTGGTCACCGGGGAAGGAAGCAAAAAACTTCTTTAAAATACTCAGAGATGATTGGACTCGCATCTTTGTTTATATATCAAACATACAGTAACTCTGTCTGCTTACTGTCCATGCAAATGCCCTCATCCCAGGGGAAGGATGCAACACTTCTAAGGGGCAGTTTAAAAGTGTATTTAGTTTTAAAAAGCCACTTTTTTAGTCTTAATAAGCGTATTATCCTGAGAATTTGTATTGTATACAAAAATGTATTAATGAAAAAACTGCAACATTGAGCTCTCTGAAAAATGCACATACGCAGACATCCCAAAAGAAAACAATGACATGTTTTAAACTTTTTCAAGTGCTACATTTGTGAAGCATTACAAATCAACACAACAACCACAACATACTAAAACAAATGGCTTCTATAACAGCAAAGAGTAAACACTCGCTGCACTCAGCCGTTACATCACTCTGATCCTGGGAATGTTGGGGGTTTGTTGGAGAAAGAGCTCAGCTAAGGCAGCAGGGAACATGAAGGTGTTGGAAGACAGTAGTTTGACTTAACCTTTTCATAACATGAGGACCCAAATTTGGGTCCTCAGCACTCGCCCCAAGATGGTTTTTAGACCTGTAACATATTTTCTGGGGTCTTGCCTCTATTTTGATACCAAAACAATTAAAAAAAACTCTGTAGTTGTTGAGATATATTCAATTCATTTTGGGCATGTTATTTTCAAGCATATTTCTCGAAAACAGGCCTAGTGTCCAAGAGGTAAATGTCTTCAAGTTTTAAGGATTTTTGCCACTTTATATGTTTGGTGGAAAGGTCTGCTCCCAGCTCTAGAACTGAAGCTACTCACTCGGAAAACTGCAATATAATTGAAAGCCTCCTACTGTATCTTTGTCCAAATAAAAGGGTGTACAATCCCTTTATTTTCTCCACAGCGTCAATGTCGTTCCTCAGATCCACCCTGCACTTTAAAATGCTCTCTCAACCTGACGTTTTTTCAAAAGATTTGCATCTGAATTCATTATGTTTTTATTATAATGATATTTATAGTTGCAGTTTACTCAGGCATCCTTTTATTGCAACCTGTAGTAGCAGACAATGACCACAGAGAGTCCCTGTTCAGCCATAGCTTCAGTGATCAGACCTGCTTAAGCGCTTAACCTCTTTCAGAAAAGGGGCCATTAAACCAACAATGGCTGTTGTATAACTGAAGCTGTTAGATTAAACAGAGGTTTATTAAGCTCCTATGATATAACAGTTTAGTTTTGCAGATGATGACGAAAAAACAAAACAAAGTGTTTGAATTTGTTTAAGCTCCTTTGGAGGTGGATGATGTTTTTGTGCAGACCTTTAACGTCCACTCTCACAGTAAGCAAAGGAAAACAGTGGAATGAATACTCTTCCAAGGTCTGCAAATGACTGTATAAACTCAAGGTCTTTCAGTTACAGGCTTGAAAGCAGCTTTTCTGGCTGCATTCATTTATCACAATGAGTCAGGCAGAGGAGAAACAGCATTGACGTCTTCTGAGCGTCTTTGTACAGAGGTAACCAATGATATGCATGGTCACACTGGTGAATGGGAAGCTGCTGACTTTAGGATTGTTCTGTAGGGGTTGAAAATACATTAAAAGGATGTTTTAAACCTCATGCATAAAATTGAATGTAATAAACTTCGCATTTTAGCAATGCAAAAATCATAAGTTAAGTCTCTTTTTTATGTTACAGAAAATATTTGTAGTTTTGTTAAGAATGTGTGCAATTTGAATAATGGACATTGGTGAAAAAACAAAAAGGCCCCGAAAGTAGGCTAAGAACAACATTTTAATGAAGGTAAACAGAGAAGGGGAAAAGGTTGAGGGTGATGACAGGGGACTCCACAGAAAACAAATGATTGAGAAGATCACAGTAAAGAGGGGAACATGTTAAAATAACACGTTAAAATTCCAACTTTACTGTTAGAAAATGTGCACAAGAAACTTAAAACAAACAAGCTAGGAAAAAAATGCTTATTAATAAAAAAAAAACACAGTTTCAGATTACATTTAAACTACAAAAAAGCATTATAATCATAACCACTGATGAAAGAGAACCTCCATAGCTAAATCTGAAACATTTAGATGATAGACTGACAAACTTTAATTTTTGAGGATTGTCCTTTTATGATGAATAAACAAAATGAAATAACTGCTGTTGTATTAATTTTTAGATTAGTAATCAGATATTGTGTTATACTGTAGATATCTCAGGTTCCAATGTATTTCAGTGGTATTTTCATATTACAGATCAAAGAATTGGTGAAGTGGAAAGAAAGTGTGCTTTTCTTTTTTTTCTTTTTTTTTTACAGATAAAAATCAGAGAAATATATTGTGTATATCTGCCTGCCTTTGTTTGAAATTACAGATATAAAAGGTTTTCTTTGGTCAGTCAACACCCTCCGTCCCTCAGTAAGGGTACTAAGGATGGGTCATGGCTTGGCCTCCCAGCATGACAATGACCCGAAACATAGAGCCAGGGCAACTAAAAAGTGGCTCCTTAACAAGCATCTTATGGTCCTGATGTGGCCTAGCCAGTCTCTAGACCTGAATCCAATACTAGGTGGAGGGAGCTGAATGTCTTGGTTTGCCTGCAACAGCCCTGCTGCAGTGTGTGCAAACCCCTCAATCTGCAGACACATGGGCTCATCCATCCTTTGCTCAAAGGGTGACAAATAGCATGTCCAAAGAATGATGTTTCCACCTGCAATGCTTTACAGCTGGGATGGGGTTCTTAGGGCTGTACTCAAACCTCCTCTTCCTCAAAACCTGGAGAATTGAGTTTAGACCAAAAAGATCTATTTTGTCTCATGAGATCACATAACCCTCTTCCATTTCTCCTCTGAATTATCCAGATCATTAGTCATTAGAAACCCTCAGACGGGCTTGGACATGCACTTGCCTGAGCAGGGGGACATGTTTTGAGCTGCAGTGTTTAAATGCATGACAGGTTAGTGTCTTACTTATGATCTTTGTGACTTTGGTCCCAGCTCACTTCAGGTCAATGACCAGGTTCTACGTTGCAGTTGTGGGCTGACCCTTAATCCCGATCATTGATGAAGCTCGAGGTGAGATTTTTGCAAGGTGAGTATCTTGGAGTCCTACAATGCAGCTCAATCCATTCATTGTGCATACTATGCAGAACCATTAACACATTATTTGCACTTATAGTTGTTTAATAAATAAATCAATCTTTATTGTCAACTAAAATTTGCATTGTAATCAAGATTACAGTTTCAGTACAAAATGTGAGAAGATTTATTAGCAAAGGCTTTATAAACCTTCCGTATTTAAAGGTTTGTGTTGGGGCCTAATAATTTCTTTTCTGGCATCACTCACCTTTAAAGAGAACCAATGATAAAAAAATTAGAGACTTCTATATGTTTTGCAAGGGGGAACACCACCGAAGGTAAACAGATATTCCACATTTCTTAAAAAAAATCCACATTTAACCGATTTATGAACACATTTACATGAAATTATGTTAGATCTTTTTTAAAACGGCCCATAAAACAACCTGTGAGATTCCAGTACCATACATTTTTCTTTGCTGCATTTTAGGACCTCATACAGTAGGAGCTGACACAAACCAACCCCCATATTCACCACATCATGCCTGTCAGGTGTTGAGCCCTGTGACTTGTGATACCACGAGGCAGCTCTTACTCAACCTTATGGTGTTCCCGCCTATAAAATCCTACTGCCTGTCTCAAATAAGAACGTGCCCTGGTGTGTGATTAATGTGTGTATCAGTTTAACATAAGGGCCACCACGTCAGTGCATATTACTGCGTATGTAACATGCAGGATTTGCTCACATTGACGTGTGGGTCTCTGGGCATATGTTTGTATGTGTGCAGGGTGATGCAGCACCTTTGAAAAACCTTTCCAGAAGGTTGAGGAAGTGAGTCATCAAGACCATATTTTCAGCCCCTTTAACCAAAAACCATCAGCCTAGCTCATCACCAACGTAACAACCAGTCATGTGTTGTTGATGAAGCACTAGTGAAGAGTTATTCTGCTTTCTCAAAAAAATAAGTACTTCTGTGCAGACAGTCCTATTTAGCCTTTGCTAATATTACTCAGCTATATGTCCATTTTTTACTCCCATTTAATCTTTACAGAGTCTTCAGTGCAGGAAGCTATTTCTAGTGGGTAAGTCATAGGGCAGGGCAAGGTAAGGTAAGTTTATTTTATATGCCACATTTGTGTAGCAAGACAATTCCAAGTCTGGCTTTCAAGGAAAAAAAGAAAAGAAAAAGAAGCTTATATTGCAGTTTCACAATGAAAACACACATAATTAAAGAGAGTAAATAACATTTAAAATAAAAGGATTATGTAACAAACAAACTTATTGATAATATGACTTAAAAAACAAAGGAAAGTTGAAATCAAAGTTTAATAATGCTTAGGTAGCACAATCAAAAGCCTCTATAAATTTCATTGGTTTCATTGGTCTGATTGCATTTCTATAATCAGTTCCATTTTCATTATGATGAGATCGATACAAAAAATGTGCAATGCTATCTTTTTTCTAAATATATATATATCAATTGATGGATTTAAGTCTTAAATAAAATTATAGTTCAAATCAAGCCAAATGGTTGGCTAAAGTTAGCATGTTTATTTTTCAGTTTAGCTTCTAACATATTGAAAAGTCAATTTCCAAATAATTGTGTCTCACTAAGTTTACAGAGAGAGAAGTTACCCTGCTTTGATATACGTGGAAGGCTGGCTTCCATATATTGCATTGAAATTGATATGTTGATATTATAAATCCTTATTGTCATTATCATCATAACAAAATTTGGCCTTCGTTTCTATTGGGGGAGCATGGCAACCAATAAAATGTGAACATATCACATTTTTTATCTCAGAGCTTTTTCAGCAATACAAAGTAGCTTTATGATACAGAGGTATCATAAAGCTTCCCATCATGTACTGTATATCTGGGATTTTTTTGTTGTTGTTGTTTTTATATATAGACTGGAAATATTCAACTAGTCACAAAATTAATCTACTTAAACAGTCTTTCTATTTCATTATTTGGACATTTCTTGCCAGTTTCCTCCTTCCTAACCCCCTGCTTTACCATCCTTCGCTTTTTTTCTCTTATCCTAATTTATACTGCTTGACCTTCGCCTTAACTTGTGATTGCATGCCTCCTCCCTTTCTCTGATTTCATCCTATGTCAAACGTGTACAGAATAGTATAAACTATATATAAAAATGTTCTCTACATAAACATTAACAAAAACATCAAGGTGGACGACTACTAAGCCAAAATGATTTTGGTCTTCCATTTTTTTCCAGTGGCGTTTATTAAACATGTTTTCCGCACATCAGTAGCACACTTTTAGATGCTCTCCATTTATTTTCTATTTGTTCCTATATAAATGAAATGTGCCCAACATTACCTGCGGTCTGACTTGAACTTGTGTCAGTGGAAAATTTCTTTTAATGGATATGACGTTAGACCGGGTTTCAGATTGACTTAATTAATTTAGACCTAATCAGATCAATTAAATCTCTAGAGTGGTAAGTGGACCACTAACAAGCCTTGTTCTTCCCTTGTATCCTCTTATCCCCAGATTATCTGCACTGAGATAAGATTTCCGGCGTGACGCTGTAGTCTGCTTGCTCTTTATGGTTGCTGATCACAATAACAACATGTTCCACTGGTTTAGATACTTTACTAAAGAGGCATCAACAAAATTATGAAAAAAAAAAAGCTCCACTTTGTTTACTGTTTATCATTGGAAATGAAAGCTGATACTTTTGTATTTACTGTACATAAATAATAGACAATAAATGATTTTTGGATTTCACTGTTACTACTCTTTCTGTAATGTTTTAGTATCTCTCATAAAACCATTAGTGAAAACATTAAATCAGTTTTATGCAAACCTAAACAATTAATGTGCATTTTAAGCAATCTAAAATATTGATGTCCAGACCACTGACCACTGACACAGGAAACTTCAGAGAGCCCAAGGCTGTGTCCGAACATCCTCCCTAACCCCTAAATACCTCAATCACTATATCAAATGGGAAATATATAGTGGACTTAATAGTGAAATCAGTTAACTGACTGATCTGACAGATGATCACTACTTTTTGCTCTCCATTGGTCACATGACTCCACCTCCCCACACGGTGACTGTGTCATCTTTGTTATCCGTTGCGGCTGTCGCTACCCGACAGCTGGCCACTGTGAAAAGAAATCCCATAATGCTTTGCGAGGAGAGCTCTCCTCACAAAGCATTCTGGGATATATCTGCTCGTCTAGTGACCATGGATGATTGCTACTATAGAGGTGCATTGTGGGAAATTTCTAGTCCACTACTTTTTCCTCCACTAGACATTGGGACACTCAACTAAAATGGCATAACCACTATATAGTGCCCTATATAGTGATTAGGGTGGACATTCAGACACAGTCCAAGTGTCTTAGGAAGCCTGTCCCCTAGAATCAGAAATGTGGAATTAATCATTTTCTGTGGGCCCCTCCATCAAGGTCCTCAAATTGCGCTTAGTTTGATTGTGTGGCCAAATGGGAAAGGAACACTGTCATAATAAGGTTTCAAATCCCTCCACTGTGTTAAGGTGGTGATTCATTGGAGGAGAGTTTGAGGGGCTCAAATAAAACGATTTCACAGGTTAGCTGAAAGCAGCCTTAACGTGTGGATAAAGAACTGCATTGTCATGGTGATAGTAAGAGCTATTGAGCAAGTCTTTGATTCCTTTTTTTTCATGTTGCATGCCCATTATCATTTAATCAGTAGCAGCTGCTGTAATACTCACATTTGTAATTGAACCTTCCAAGTGCTTTTTTTAAATACCAAGATTACAAATATTTTATTTGCTGAGAAAAGCTTATTTAGATTTTGTTTGTTTTTAGAACCAATTTCCGCTTTCGTCAGTGTTTCTGCTTTAAGATGTAGCAATTTTTAAAGTTAGGCCCCCTTTTTTTTAATGAAAAGAACAAAAGTCTGACTACATCTCATAAGAAAATAAAGAGGTTTTATTAAATTGGAACGTGGCATCTTTCAGGACACTAAGGACAGAGCAGGGCAGCAAGTCTGCTGTTCCACTTTAGAAATACGTACATCACTTAAAATCAATAACACTGCAACTGTTTTGTTTGATGTATGGTTTTATGTCTTTTCTTAAGCATATTATAACTATAACAATCGTGTTTCCATGTTAGTCAAATACAAGGCTATATCAGCTTTCAGAGAAAACTTAAAACCTTAGCCAGGGTCATGTTGTTAAGTATAGTTTTCTCAGAATTTGTGCTAAACCTTTTTCACAGATGGAGATTAAACTCTGCTGTTTCCCTCAAATGTCCAAAATTCTCTTTAAATTAGAAAAACTTTTTAATCCTCAGGATTAAAACATCTTTAACATCCATAGATACATCTGGGTAAGTATTTATATCTGAATTAATTTCTTTGAATTCATGTCTAAGGGATAAGAAAAAAAAAAATCCCTTTTTTACCTCACACTCCTTTCTATGAACCTGTTTACAAATGAGGGACATTTTAAAAAAAAAGGCTTAATACTCTACTTTTTTTGTGGTGGAGCTTGACGGAGCTTTTAAAATCCACAACATTTATAAGAACGAGTAACAGTGAAGTGTTGTGTAATGGGCCATGGGGCATATGGCGCCCTCTTTTCTCACTAGATTTGCTCTTAATCTCCCCTGAGTCTCATTTTGTTCAACAACTGCTTACATTTTTTTTTGTTCTGCAAAAACAAACAAACCAAAAAAAAAAACAGGGTTCTTTATTATCAGAGCAGTAACCCAACTTTTCTCCACAGAAGTCGCTTTTATACCCATCAACTCTGAAACACACAGCTGAGCCATCTGGCCCACACACACATTCATGGAAGCTGCTGAGCACGACTAAAGCTGTGAGCACGTTGGAACTTGATAAGTGGCGCTTTAGCCAAATAGAGGAATTAATGAGAAAAAGAAATGTATAACAGGCTGGCCTGGTGGGACAATGTGTTTGTGAGAGTGCTTAAAAAAATCAAACGGCTGTGATACACTGAGGCGCAGAGTTGACTGTGGCACGCATGCATATCTGTAAAATTTTTGTCTTATGTAAAATTTTGATCCGTCTTACATACATACCTGTATGGCTATTTTGTTAATGACTATTAATAAAAATGATTCTCAATTAAAACAAGATTATTTAACATTATAAGAGGACAATTATGGCTTCTCAAATGTGCATTAAAAGCAAGCCTAAAATTAAAGCCCCAGAGGATCTGACCATACCCACTTGTATGGTTATTACATCATATCATATCAGTACCACTTGTCCAGTCAGGATCCTTAGGCTTTCTATTCTGTTTATGATTTTATAATTTCCCTGTTTTTTTTTGTAAACAGGTTCCGTTTTATAATTTTTTTTATTTTGTAGTTTCTTTAGTTCCTTGTGCTCTCTTAAGTAACCACCTCTTGGTGAAATATCTCAGTGTCTTAGTTCAGCTTTCCCTGTTAATTAGTCTTCCTTCCTCAGCTGCCCTGCCTTTAGTCTGCTACACCTTTACTCTGATTGGCTCCTCTGATTAATTTGTGTCCCTCTCCAGCACTAACTTTTTCATCACCAGATACTTTTGATATATTGCTGCACGTTACCTTGACTAGCTCTTTGGCTGTCTAAGTCATATTCTCCTTGTGCCTCCCTGTAACTTTAGCCTTTCTTTTAACTCTGCTGCTCCGGAGTTCCTATTTGCACTTTGGTCCAGCTTTGAACTAACAACACACAGTAAATGGCTTTAGGTGTTATGGTTTTCTGCTTGTGGACTTCTGTTTGAGTTTCTTTTTGAGTTCTCAGTACAACTTTGATTTATGTTATTTTGAGCTTTTTTCTGATTGGTTTCTTTTCCATTTTTCTGTTATATTTATGCAGTCTTGTATTTTTTGAGTTGCACTCTGATCCCCTGTGTGTCAGTCTCCTTCTCCTAGCTCCCTTTTTAAATTCTTCTGCCACACCTGCTCCCAATCTGCCAATTAGCCTCTTCTTTATTCAGTCTCCCATTTATACCTCTTCTTCAGTTACTGTGTGCTGGTTCCTCATTGTTTCTGAGTTCCCTGAGTGTTTTCCCTGATGCCTCCTGGATTTTGGTTCTTTGTTTGTGAACTTTTGCTTATGTTTCCTTTGGATCAAAATTAAATCTACAAAACTCATCTCTGCCTCCTTCCATCTTTGCAGTTGGGTCCTCAGCCAACCTCAACCCCCACTCTGACATTAGGTTCATAATAGTGGAATGAGATTAGATTTATAGCAAGTTCTACAGTTGGAAATACTTAAAAAATAATGTTAAAGTTGCAGAAAACCATATTGTTTTAAGTGTTGAATGATCAGGTCTCAGTTGGACGTTGGTGCAAATGTTGGCAACTGTAGTATTATGAAATGCTTAATTTTATGTTTTTGTTTAAAAAATATGTTCATGAAGAATTATTGAGCTCTTTATTCCTCTCTATAGTTACATTATTCTTCACATTCTTCAAAGAGAACATTACACCACACTGCAAATAGGCAGATGCACACTGAGGATATAGTTGTTTAAACATAAACTCACAAGAAAACACAGGAAACAGGAGGGCAGCCACAAGACACTCCAGCTATGATTAAGCATCAACCAGAAGTTTAAATACACCTGGGATGATATAAGCAAAATTAAACATCAGTTATTAGAGTTAATGGTATATTCAGCGGCTGGGGAGAACTTAACTGTGACATACAAATCACCTGACAATTGTGATAGAAAAATGTCTATCAAGCCAAGCAAATAAACAATATTAAGACTGAGACTTAAAAACTATTCAGACAATGTATTTGATTAGAAAAAAAATATTTTGGGAGAAAAATCTATCTTTGAAAGAAACAAGGGATTCCACCTTTAATGGCATTTCTAGTCCAGTGCTTTTAAGTACAGCTATGTCAGTTTTGCTGTTTTTCATGTCCATAACCAAATTAAACCATAACTTTCAGTAGATGGTATGTCTGCATAAAAAGGTAAGAAATCAACTCTGGTCAAGAAACTTATTCTTGTTGTAAATAACACTAACATTAACAAATAAGATTGATTTTAGCCATAAATCCATATATAATACCCCATTAAACTTTGGGATAACTGCATTAAAAGTGCTCCTATATTAGAAATACTTGCAAACTGAGGTTTGCAAACATTTAGCCCATGCTAATGTCTTTATTTGTATCATCTTTTTACCATTCTTATTTTTAAAGTAAAAATGTTTGAATCAAGTCCAGACTCAAAAATAAGAAAAATAGTATTTTAGCATAAGCCTCTGATTGATTGATTTGAAATTGTTTCAGGTTTCTACAATGATGCTGTAACAGTTGTCGGTTAGCCTGATAGACAAGTATTTTCATTCATTTTCATTATAGGATTTGCTGTCACAGCAGCCAGCTGTCACCATAGGAGACAAATAAGAGGAGTTGACAAAGGAGGAGTTGCGTGAGCAACAGGAGAGAAAGTAAGTTAGCTGAGTTCACTATAAAGTCCACTATGTAGTCCTCGCTCTATATAGTGATGGACGGATTGCGGGGTTAGAGCGGACGTTCGGACACAGTAAGCTTGTATGAGTTATGAGAACAGCAACTTTTCAACTGAGTGTGCAAGGGGATAAATGAGCTCCTGCATGCTCTCATATCATGAGACAGCACAACACAAGACAGCTTTTACTTTGATGGGAATGGTGTTAAAATTTGATATTTTGTGCTATTATATCTTACTCAATCCTTATTTACATGGTTACCTAGACTGTGATCTCCAGGCCTTTAGCTGCATAATCTAGTAAGTCAGTGAACACATTTTTTTTTTTTTTTTGACACAAGAATAAACAGTAGGAAAAAAAATGAAAATAATGTCACCACATGCACAGGAAACCATGGTTTCCAAATTACTCGACATGTGCCTGTTTGCACATGGAAGAAAGAACACAACCATCTGTAGATGCAGACACCCTAAGCAAGTGTAGCAGCTTCTATAATGAGTGTATCATCCTGTCGCTTGCTGGACCTCAAATAACCTCTCTCATTTTGTCAAGACATGCACTAAACCTCAGCTCATCTTCTTATCTCTTGTAATTACATTTCAGCATTGGCTTAATGCCGCAGAAGGTTCATGTTCAGCTTTTTTTCAGCGCTGTTCTTCTTGTGTCCTAAACTGCCATTTTGTCTTATCAGGGTTGATGTTACCTAAGATGACCTATTAAAGTGTAAAATTAAAGACTAAAGGATTTCAAATTTATCTTCAGCTATTTACATAATTGGAGTACTTTTCTATCCAGAAAAAGAATTCTTTTGGAATTGTTCTTTGAAGGTAAATGTAAGATAGAAAAAAAAATCCTGATCTTTAATCCTCTCATCTCTCATCTGTATTTCTAAAGTCAGCATTTTAATATTAATCTGTATGAATAAGCAGGGATTTAATTTGAGAGCTTTTGCTCATTATTTGCTCTGGTTTCATAACCTAGTCTTTTGGGGTTTTTTTCTGCTGTGCTATGACCCACCCTCATCTGGCCTGACCCGGGTTCTTTGCGTCTATTCATCAGATGCCAGATAAACACAGCCTGTTTTTATGATAACAATGAAAACTTTGGTATTAGGATGACAATTACATAACACAATTATGGCCATTGCTGTGGCAAATCCATATATAAGCTCAAGACCTTGTGAATTCAGAAAAAACCAATTTCATAATGTGGATTGAGTCATTATGTCTAATGTCAGTGCTATCCTTTTGAAACAGTGGAATCTAGGTCTGATGAAACTGAAGTCAATGGTACCACAGACATCATTTTGTGGAAAAATATGTTTTTGATGGCCTTAATGTGTGATGCATGATCTTTGTAATGACTGGTTTAATTACTCATTCCATTCACCTGTCTAACTCTGTCCAGTTGCTCATCACTTCTCATCTGATTCACCCGCTCCTGCCTCTATTTAAGGTGCTTCCATCCAGTAATCAGGGCCAGATTTTGTTTGTGCTCTCTAGCCAGTGATGAGTTGCTTTTGATTTCCTGATCCTGTTCTTCCTCTCAAACACTGAGCCTGCCTGCTCCCATCTGATCTTAGTGGTAAGAGTGTTTTTAGCATTACCTGAGTTTTTCTGATTACCTGATCCTGAACTGTTCTATCTCTTAGCCAATAAGCCTGCCTGTTCCCATCTGAATGGTTTGCCTAAGCTTTCTTTGGACTCCTGGGTCTCTGACCCTGCCTGTTCCTGTCCTGATCTATTTCCCTGACCTGGCTTCAGATTTCCAGAATCTCTGAGCCTGCCCCACTTCTGTTTTTATCTGTTTGCCTGACCCGTCTTGGGTCTCCTTCTTGTTCTCCAGGGCTGCAGCATCTGGGACACTCTCGGAGGCACCCGCCGCATCTTGTGGGCAGCCCTCCGGCTGGAATCAACCTTCTTCTCTGGGCATGGAGTGAACCTATAAACCAGGTTGGTGACTCAAGTTCATAATCTTCCTCTGTTAGATTTACGTGGTCACTAACCTGTGTTCCTTCCTGCAGAGTTACCTGTCGCAGACACCCTAGCCGCTGTTACTCCGATCAGCTGGTTTTAAATGAATGCCTTTTGAATAATGTTTGTCTTGCCTCAAATACTGGGTCCTTCTGTTCGAATCAGGACATAATGTCACATTTGGGTCTGCCCTAATTCATGGTTATGTTATGTAATATTTCAGTTTGGAAAAATTGATTCTGCAAAACTACTGACCCATTTCAACCTCTGCTTCATCAGTAAAAGTATTGAGTTTCAATGCCTTCTTAACAATGACCAGCTCTTTAAAGTCTTTGCTGGTTTCCATGCCAACCACATTACAGAGACTGTCCAGGTTAAGGTGTTCAATGAAATTAGCATAAATTCAGACTCTAAAAGAAACATAATGCTAGTATTTTTGGACCTCAATCAGTGTTTGATACTGTTGATCACTCAATGTTACAGGGCGTCTCAAAAACAGGGTCGGCCTTTCTTGTACAGCTCTGGACTGGTATAAATCCCACCTGAAGGACAGGGGATTTTATGTGTCAGTAGGGAACTTCAAAACAGACACCAGAAAATTCCCACAAATAAAGAAATCAACAACAAGTTAAGGTCAGGTGACATTTTTAATTATAATCTCTTACTTTAAACAGAATTTAACACTGAAATAAAATGAAGTGTTCATGCATCCATATTATACATTGACTTTTTAAGTAAAAAAAAAAACAACTTTAAAATCTAAAGTGTTTTTGAAGTAGAGAACAATAATCTTTAAGTTTGGTATCAAGACAATTTCCTGATTCACATATTTTATAAAACACCTGAACTGACCGGTTTGTTTTATATTTTTATGTTTTATGGCTTAATGATGGACGTGGGCTTTAGGCTGCCCTACAAGACTTTTAAAACTGGGTTTGAATGGCGACAAGGCCATTCTCAAGCACATATAAAGGTGCCCATTTGTGAGCCTGGATCAAGATCTATTGTTTATTATGGTCATGGTGGGGAATCCTGCTTCACAGAAATAGGTTGACTCAAACATACTCAAAATGTGCAGGTTCATCTTTCAGCTCGTCATTTCACTTTTCTGTCACCAGTTCACCGCAGTTCTTACAGCAGTCCACACTTTCTCTCCTCTCTTTTGCTCATCGTCTTCTCCATATTTCCAATTGCCAGGCTTGCCACAGGTTTGCCTGCTGTGTCTAAAAGTGGCTTGCAGCAGCAACCCTGGCTGACAGCAGCTCATTGGCTCATTTGTATCACATGTAGCCTGGTCCAGGATGCTCTGGAGGGATTTACCAAGTTAGCAGGAGAAGCTGTGCAAATCAAGTAAGAAACTGTTGTCGGACAACATGCTGTAATTTATAAATGTTTTAAATCAGGTCAGGTCCAGATTAGCCAGCAGGTGAGTCCTGACCCTGGTCTGCTAATCTGTGACCTCTGATCTACACTCTCCCCTTAGCTCGGTTAATACTGGAAATAACCAGATCGGTAAACATAACTATTCAGACAACACACATCACCCATAACATCACAATGTCACCAGGTGACTATGGACCCATCAAAGGGTTGGGTGCTCAGAACAGATCAATACATGGAGGTGCCATAATTTTCTTCAACTGAATAACTACAAAACTGAGGTCATCATTTTTGGACCAAAAGTTTTTTTGGCCAAAATCTTGGTGGCATGATGGACTCCAGCTTTTTATTTATTTATTTTTTTGTTATTTCACTGTCACAAGTACAGAGCAATGAAATGAACTCTCTGCATTTAACCCAGCCCCTCAGGGAGCAGTGTGGGGTTAAGGGTCTTTGCTCAGGGACCCAGAGTGGCAGTCTGTGGGACTGGGGTTTCAACTCAGAACCTCTGGATTCCAAGCGCAATGGTCTAACCAATAGGCCACCACTACCCCCAAATGTTAATACTCTGACCTGAACCTTAAGTGACACATAAAGAAAGTTATTATGTCCGCCTTTAATCACCTGAAGAAAATTTCCAAGATAAAAGGACTAATGTCCAAGCAGGATCTAGAAAAACTCATTCATACATTCATCTTTAGTAGAATTGACTACTGCAACAGTGTCTTCATAGGCTTGCCTAATAAGTCCATCAGACCGCTGCAGCTGATATGAAATGCTGCTGCCTTTGTTCTCACTACAACTAAGTAAGTAGAGTGTTTCAACCGCCGTTCTGAAGACCTTACACAAGCTCCCTGTATCTCAGAGAATAAAATCCTTCTATTAAGTCTATATCACCGAATTGATCAGGACCTCAATATATAACAGATTTTTTGTCAGTGCCTCAACCTCCCAGACCACTCAGGTCTTCTATTTCAAGCCTACTCTGTACACCCAGAACTAGAACTAAACATGGAGAAGCAGCATTCAGTTCCTATGTTCCACTAGAAGACTTTAAAAGTACTAAAAGCCTGAGATTGTTAAGTCAAAATTTGTTTAGAGCTGCGCCTGACTGTTGAAATTAAAACTGTTAACTGAAGTATTATTAAATAAGATTGTGATCCTAATGTTTTATTTGTTTTGCTAACTGCTTTTACTCTGCTTTTATTGATCTTTTATTTTCATGTAAAACACTGTGAATTGTCCTTGTATCGAATTGTGCTATACAAATAAACTTGTCTTGCCTTAGATTTAATCACTGCACTTATCCACTACAGGCAGGCAAGGTCTTAAACGGCATCAATGCTAATCTGGTTCCATATCTCATTAAACTTGCTTCTGTCTGCTTTAGCAGTCTTTCCAAAAGACAAAGAACAATTGCAAATGTGTACTATGTGTCTCTTTTCTGTAAGCTGTACTGCCTAGAGTATTTTTTAATGCATTCTGTTGTGATGCGTTTTGCTTTCCTCTGTCTGTACTAAGATTCAAGGGTGCGTAATCAGGCGTGTCAGAAATTCTGGACAGTTTAGTTTTTACAAAATTGTCTGAGTCAAGAATCAGGGACAGAAACACCACAATGTGCTGAAAACACCATCAGTGTCAATGTCGTTCTAAAAAAAAAGCTTGTTTTTTTTCTCCTCAGATGGCTGTGACCATGAGCTTTGTGCTAAAAAGGAAAATAAGAACACATTCTATCTTGTGAGACTTTAATAATGATATAAGCTTTTCACAGCTTTATTTTCTTTTTCATTTTTCAGTGCCTTCCAAACTTATGTTTGCCCCATAAGGATGAGCAATCCATTAAGTTAAACTTCTGTTGCAGCAGCGTAATTTCAACTGACAACTCTTTATTAGGGTACATCAATTCAGTAGAGGAAAAAGCATTCTAGTGTATGTTAACAAATAATAATCTGTATGCAATCTCTTATGCAATATTCTAATCATCTAATCGGAGTGAAATGTCTAATTAATAACCCTTTACGTTTTGTATACCTGTGATATTGCACTACATCACAAAGAGGCATGTTCACTTAGGTACTTGCCGCTAGGCTAAATGAGAAAAGTTATCTCTGAAAGTAAAAAAAACCCTAACATGCTCTCTTATTGCAAACTTAAGCACAAAAAATGACACTAATCACACTACATGGTGTTTCAATTTAAGCTTTGGTCAAAGCCCAAAATTTATCTTTTGGATAATATATATTACAGATGAGTTTCAAATATAGATTATGAATACTGTATGCTAAAAAATGTAGAGAAGTATCTGTCATACTGTGGGACTCGCAACTTCTTGAATTGCTCTTAGAGCAGGGGTGTCAAACTGGTTCCAGAAAGGGCCGTGTGGCTGCTGGTTTTCTTTCCAACCAAGCAATAGCACACCAGACCCCAGTCATCTCATTAAGTGAGTCCAATCTAAACATGATGACTTGATAGTGACTGGAGTCTGGTCTGCTATTGCTTGGTTGGAAAGAAAACCTGCAGCCACACGGCCCTTTCTGGAGCCAGTTTGACACCCCTGTCTTAGAGACATGCTATTGTATCATACTGCCATGATCCTGGTGCTGATGGTTGGCTTTTTCCATCTGCTCCTGCTCACCTGCCTAATTGGCTCTGCTGCTGATTATTGCTGATCTGATTCACCTGGTCCCCACAGCCAATGGCATAACTATCGGTAAGCAGAGACTGCAGTTGCTTAGGGGCTCCGTCACTGACATGTGGTTGGCTCCCAACATAATTGTGGACTAGGACCTCTCTTTGCAGATGTAATGGTGCGAAAATTTCTTTTAAACCTACCTGATATTAAGTATACTGACCAGACCATATTTATACCTCAACACATGCCAGATTTCAACATGATGTTGAGCCGTTTAAACACGACACCAATAGCAAAGCAGACAGTGGTACATTTAATTACTATGTTAATATCTGCGTATATTTCATTAGACGGCTGGTAAAAAATACGCTCAAATAATATGTTTCAAACCGCAATAAAGATCTTAAAAGAACGATGTATCTGAGTATTTTATTTTTTACAATACGACTTGGAATTATGGGTAATCCAGAGAGTAGATTGAAACCATAACCATTAGGTACAATGTGTTAGGGACGATGGATACAAAAAAGAGGTACTTAAGCGGATTTTAGAAAAGAAAAACCAAAAAAGAGCTGCTGGAAGAACGGAAAAAAACTTCCCAAAAATAAACACGTTCTTTCCAAGAACCAAAGGGGGAGAGGTGGACGTTGCTGCTGCTACAGCGAGTAAAGATTGCGACTAGGAGATGAACGGAGAGAGTGTGGGTGAGGAGGGGGGCTGTGAAGCTGAAGGTAGGCTGATAAGACTCATTTTACAGCAGAATATAATAAAGTATATCCATGTCTAGTGAAGGCGAGAAGGATGAAATGATGAGGTGTGTATGTATGGAGCACGTCTCGGATCTGTTTGACCTTGGCTTGGATTCTCCCAGAATACCTTTTCGGCTCTCAGGTCACCTGGTTTCTGAAACTGTTCTGGACTGGATTTTGGCTTTGGATTATGCCTAATGGACACTGATGCTTGCTCTGCGTCGGCTGGCACCAGCCCCTCGACACTCTGTGCTCTAAAGTGATAACGACCGCAAGCGGCGAACAATCTCCCCCGGGTTTCTACTCTCTCAGAGTCGGACTGAGCTCTCAGGTCAGTGACCTTTTGTAGTCTTTTTCCGCTCATCGTTTTTGTCAGTGACCTGAGTTTCCTGTCTCCGTCGCTCCCTTTTTTAAAAATTTTCAATAAACTTGTTTAAAACATTCAGTTTTTCCGCTGAATATTGGGTCCAAGGTTCAGCGCCTGCCTTAACACATACTGACAAATGGAGCCTGGACATATTTTCAGTTTGGAAGAGCTGCACATCCAAACTGTCACGTCATCCGGATCTACCTTTGCCAGTCTTCTGCTGCTTCCCAAGCCTCCTCAACAGGCATTAACATCCAAGTCAGTTCTTTATGACTTCCTGCCTCCAAACAAATACAACCAACCTCTCCTCCCTTCACCAACCTGGTCTACATCCTTCGGTGTCCAGGGCCATGGGGGAAGATGTCTCCATTCTCATAAATCTGCTAGTTGCTAATAGTATTGTGCCTTTATTGCAAATTAAAGGCAGAATGTTTCTAAGATTTTCATGGGGATACTATACCATTGCAGAAAATAGATCAAAGTATTTTTTTACCTAAATTTGGGGGAAGATGTTCTGTAGAACAATAAAGATAGCGATTTGATTAGGTGCGCTCTGTGACAAAAACTTATGGGAAAGATTAATACAGAACATTGGGAAGAATGCCCTCCAAGACTTCATGCATCTCAAATTGACAACCCTTATTGGCTTGATTAAGTTAATTAATTACAAAAGTTTTAAAAAAGCAAAAATAACTGTTTCAGTATTATATAAGCACAAGAAAAGTGGCTAAGTAATTTTTCAAGAGTAAAAGTATTTTCCTTGAAAACAGTTGCTTTGTGTTACTCGATTCTGAGTTGAAGATAGGTGATATTTAAATGTTCAGAGCAATTAATAGAAAGGATTGAGTCTAAGTAAAAGATTACATTTTCTCTGCCATATTGATTCGGACTCTTCTGGTCATGTATGCTGTTGATAATTTGAAAGGCAGTTTTAAGGCGCAGCTTTGGCACAGAGGTAAATTCTGCAACCATCCATTTCTAATTTGTCTGCTATCAAAGATAGGCTACTGCTGCCAAAAAAGAGCTAGATTCTAAAGGAGGCTTACGTAAGTGGTTGATAATTTATCTGACTCTTTATTGAGGAAATTCTTCTCTTTAAATAAATTTCTCTATCAAAAGTTTAGTTTTAACTTTTACTCTTTTAGAGATGTTTCTATGTTACCTTTGTGAATAACATTTTCCTAATTTTTAGCAAATTTCACTCGGACAATTTTGTGTGTCATTGAGACCTGTTTTGGGGGAAGGATAAAGTTGCTTTTAAGATATAAGCTACACAAATAACTTGCAAAACGCTCACTAGTCTAACACAAAAGAAAACTAACAAATTCAGTTGATGCTGGATTTCTTTACAGTTTATACAGTATAGTTTTGAAAGTATCTTACATAGGGATGCTGTTTCTAAATCTGTGTTGTTACTATTTTAAACAAAAGAGTTGTGTTGTAAATTTGCACCTGATCAATCATCCAAGCATTAGTATGTATTTTGTATGGGAGTTTATCTCATATTGGTCCCTTTGTTTGCTTATGGGATCTGTAACCTTTGAGGTTGTATTCTGCCGCTAGTAGAGACTCCTTTCACTCTTCAATAAAACAGGACTGGGAGAGTTGGTTTAGCATTGTTTGCTGAGAAGTGTCACTTTTCGCAGAAGGACGACTTTTGTTGGTCTGTCTGCAAAGTTTTGGTCCAGGTTATTAATTTTGTTGATGTGTTTTGTCAGTGGGATTCATGAAGTCAATAAAACATGAAATACATTGTTTAACTGATTTTCAACAAAAGGTTCTTACGTTAAAAACACTATTTTTAAACTGAAGCACAAGTCTCATCAGAGCACATCATCTAAATGAATACATATGTTGGTGTAAATGTTCAAAGACATACATCAGTTCGAACTCTGTTCTGTATTCCTCAGTACATCATCTTCATCTTTTGGTTTCAAACATGTTAAAGCAAAAAGTGCATGAAAAATAACCAACATTTAGTCTGAAAAAAGGCTCAAATATTGTTTATATATTCAAATCATATATTTTAAAGGCTTCTCAAATTGAACCCAGCTGCATGTGATTTATTCTTAATATTTTAGTATTATACTTCATTCTAGGTTATAAAGTAAAGCACCCTTAAGTACTTTGTAAAGTGCTCCATAAATACACATTTTGTGTCATTGTTTTAATACTATCATTATTACATAAGCCATCTATTTTCTGTTTTTATCTTCTATCTAACCTCCTGGGGTACAGCTGTACAGCAAATACATTCAAATCCACCCATTCCTTCATGGTAGCTAACATGATGCTTCACAGTTTTGGTCAGTGAGCTTATGTACCCCTGAAGTCTTAATCCTAGTCTAATCTAAAACCAAGGATAAAAATAACTATGTGTACATGATGACTTGTGATGTAATGTATTAAAGACGATTGGATTCAATGTTCTCTGGGTATTTGCTCAGGATGATCATATTTCTAAAAGCACTCTAGTAAATAATGAACACACTCAATACATACAATCTAAACTGGATACATAGCACAGCACCTAATGTAATCAATACAGTTACAGTAAGATAAAAATTAGAGCACTCTATTTAAAATTTCATCCTTTAAAAAATGGTCACAATTATATGGCTAATTGTCATGGGGAAAAAGTATGATTTGTAGAGAGTTTAGGTATTGTGTTTATAGTTCAGCAGAAAGGGTGAGCGAGTTTTTACATTTATTACATGTTGTGGGCATTTTGCCTCAAATACTAGGTTTTGTGCTAAACATTTAAGGAAACATGAAAAATTAAATATGAGAGCTAACTATGCTTTTAATTTTGTTTGGCAAAAAAAAACAGATTTGACTCTGACCTGATCAGACATACTTTTAGTTTGTTGCTGTGGATTTATCTTGAGGGGTGAATGCGGCCTTGTCTTGACAAGTAACTCCAGACGTCTAATTCTGTTGGTCCACAGTGGTCTGCTTTCACATTTTAAAACATGCAGGGAGACTGCTTAATTTTGTGACAGTACAGTGCTGTCAGTTGCTTTCAGGGGGTTCTTGACATGAACGGGTGTAACTCCTAGCAGATAAAAGTTACATTGTGTTTCTTTAAGCATATTGTTCTAATTTTCAAGTATTTTAAAATTATATTTACTACTCATTAGTACAAAAAAGAGAAGAACTTGCAGATAGCTTTAGGTTAGAGGTCTTCAACAGGGGGTCCACGACCCCTAGGGGGTCCTCGGAGATACTGCATGGGGGTTGCAAAAGTTTTGGTTCCCCACTCCTTTTTTTTCCCATTAATTGAAATGTCTTTAAATACACATTAACATGAATTCAACACACTGTAGTAAACCGATAAATGAAGGCAGAAGATGCCTTTTAGGCATCAATGCACACATTCAGTGACACACAGGAGCTCTTTCAAGCTGGGCACCATTTCATTCACAACACTCCATCTGTAATAGAGTGACTATAGGACCAGTTTGATATATCACAAATTCATACAATATATGTAATTAGGGGGTCCCCGCTCCATCTCGCCACCAGTTTTGGGGGTCCTGGACCCCTGCTTGAGGGTGTACTTTTTGTTTTTGCCAAATGACATGAAATGTTCTTTTTCACGGATCATCATCCAGAATGTCCTGTACAGAACTTGAGATTAACAGGGCATATGCTTGTAACCGTTATTATAGCTTACGACTCTAGTTTATATGCACATCTCGAAACTGTTATACAAGAACATTCCAAAAATAACACATGAATTGGAGAAGAGATTAAAGGAACTGAGTCATGGACTGACAAATACATAATGATGTCTTGGACATGAGCGGAAGAGAAAAAAAAACCCATATAAAATAGGGGATTACAGATATCAGCAGTACTGAGTCAGTGGGACGTCACAGAAAGGGGGGTGATGGATGATGGATAAATAATCTGGGAACATCTGGACATGCTGGCTCCAAGGTGGTGCCCTGTACTGAAAATGTCTGCTTGTGTGCTCTTTCCTTTTTTTCAGAAGCTTAGAGAGAAGTTAAATGTGACCAAAATAGTTTGTAGTTAATCCTCAGTTTAAAACACAACACTGTGTTCTGTTTCCACTGCTGTTCTTACTTCAATTGTTAATCAAAAAGCTGCATGACAACCTCATAACCGATGTTTTCCCTACATCTTTCACTGTCCTGCTAACACTGCCCATCACATCCAGGTGCAGACTTAAGCACCTGGATTATTAGCAAAGCTAATAATAATAACAGACATGGAAGGTCCACTGCTGGAAGGCCGTGGGAGATGCTGTTTTTTTTTTTATTATTAGTTTTATTTTAGTTTAGTTATTTCACTGTGTTACATTTAAAACCACTGAAGATTCTTTCAGGAATTACAGTACACCACATTTTTTAACCTTAATTAACTTCAGGTGCATTTAAAAAACAGGCTACTGCTATACTGTAGTTTTTATAATTATGTACACCACTTTGGACTCAACTAAAAAAGCATAGCACAGAAGAGGAGCTGTTAATTAATATGAAGATGAACAATCTGGTACCAACTGGTTGGTATCATTGGTTGATGACATGCAGGTGGGAGAGCAGCACAGCATACACTATTAATTTCTTCTTTCTTAAATCAATTTATTGAATCACACACAAAAAACAAAAAGTTCCTATCAGATATTAGAGCTTTATGTTGGTATGTAATTACATAAATTATCTGTCCAAAAACAAAAAAGGTAGGAACTCTGACTAAACTGATTGTGATCACTAATTACATTTTTGCAGCATCATGAGCTTTTAGTCTCTTTCTTCTTAGAGCTCCTTGACTTGAAATTAGAAGAATTACTGCACAGGTCTGTTAGGAAATCCATTACATATTTAATATTGACATATCAAGTATTTAGTCTATGAAAACATTAACCAAGTAGGCTTCATGTGTCTTAATCCACTTTTATTTAACTTGGTAAAAAAAAAAAAAAAACAGCAGATGCCAACTAATATAACATTAATTACCGCCACATCTGCAAAGGAACTTGCAGATTCTTTAATGACAAATAAAAATGTCATAAAAGGATTTACATTAAAAGGAATCCTAAAACAGCCCCCGTTAGTCAATTTTGTGGTATACAGCTAGTTTAATTACACTGAGTTGATCATGTAGAGAACCTGTGATCCTGAATGCATCATAGGGAATTATGCAAATGGAGCCTGTTCTTGAGTATGGTAAAAAGACAATGATATGTTATTTGACTATAAACATTAAATATGAATCCTTCCCTCTAGAAGCATGATTTTTCAGCTCATAATTAAACTTGAACATTTGTAAAATAGGAGGGAAATGTTTGTGCAAAAATATAATACTTAATATGGAGCTGTAATACAAAGCTTTCTTTATTCATTTCTTTAACATTATTGTTTAACAATTTTTTATCATAACGCTCTTACTGAAGTGTGCTTAATGAATGTTCATGCTGTACAAGTTTAGGTTGAAAGTAAAACACTAGTGGTACTCAGACTGAGATTTTTATGTATTTCTAATAAGTTAAATGAAATGCTTCCATAGGTCCTGTGTGCTTTTTATAGAAATGTTTCTGGTTTAACCCCAAAGGAGATAGATAGGAGTTTCCACAGAATTGGCATTTAACTGATCCAGATTGGAGACATCAACACAGCTTTATTCATAAAGCCCTTCAAAACGACCACAGCTGCCACAAAGTGCTGTACATACCAAGAAAGGTTAAAATTGTATAAGAACAACATAGAAGTATAAAGGAATAAACCAAATGCAATAAAATACATTTATTAAAACAAATAAAACCATGTAAGTGAATAACAGAAAGCCTGGCATCAAAAAGACTGTCCAGAACCTCCAATATGTTCAGATTTAATCTCAGGTGTTTTAAAACGAGTTAAAGTTGGTTTCTTTCTATCGTTCTTTTTTTCTTAACTGTTTTTAAAAGAGTGAGCCTTGGAGAAAGCTGAAGATTTACATCCGCTGGCCCTTCCATGCTTCCCAAAAGAAGAGACTAATCTCTGTCCAGCTTGCTGTTCATAAAGGTGCATTCACATCACAGACACAAAGTTATCTGCATAGTTGAAAACTGCATTAAATATGAGGAAACAAAATTCCAGCGACAGCTTTATTTCCTTCAGCCGATTTATTTGCTTTTTTTTTTTATTTTTTACTTTTGTTAGAGACTTAGAAAGAGAATACTATGCTTTTTTACATTAAAAACTGCAACATACAAACTGTTTAGTAAATGTTTTATTTTATGTAATTATCCGATGTTTTGTTCTGAAGGAGGATTTTCTTTTTCCCCGGATGGATCATAACTGGCCATAATTGTCAGTCATTCCGGTGATATAGTTATGTAAGGCCGTCCTACTTGCTCGTCCCGTTAGCTATCTTTTTCTGACTGTTACCTCCAGACCATTCTATCTATCCAGAGAGTTCTGTGTGGTTAACATTACTGCTGTTTATGTGCCCCCCAGTGCTAACACAAAAGAGGCCATAAAGCAGGGGTGCTCAAGTCCATTCCTCAAGAGCTACTATCCTGCAACTTTTTGATGCAACCATTTTTAACACACCTGAATCAAATGAGTGGCTCGTTACCATGCCTCTGTTGGGCTAAATGAGGTTAGATTCAGGTGTGCTAGAGAAGAGATGCATCTAAAAGTTACAGGATGGTAGCTCTTGAGGACTGGACTTGGGCACCCCTGCCATAAAGACTCTATACCAGGCTATCTCTGAGCTCCAGTCTGCACATACAGAGGGCGTCGTTATCATTGCTGGGGATTTTAACCAGGCTAATTTGAAGACTGGTCTCGCTCATTTTTAACAACATGTGGATTTTGCAACTGCATTCAGAACAGCACCCACCCCCACCTTGCGTCATCAGATCACCACTGTCATGCTAATCCCTGCATACAAGCCGATCAGGGCTACACCGACAGTTAAAGAGGTCCGAGTGTGGTCTGAGGGCGCCATGGAGAAACTCCAAAACTGTTTTGAATGCTGTGACTGGAACATCTTCAAGGCTGCAGCAACCTTACTTAGGTAACTTATTAAATATGGATGAGTATGCATGACTGTGTCAGGCTACATCAACAACTGCATTGAGGATGTCAGCATTAACAAGAACCTCATCATCATCTAGAGAGCTGTTCTGAAAGAAATTTGGTTATTGTATACACTCTGTGTGTACAAAATTAAAATAAAGTCTGTCTAAGTTAATATTATTTAGTTATTCTGAAAGCAGAATTGGACCTGTGGCTGTTTCAGCCTTGACTACCATTGCAGACTTAATAGAGAAGTAGTTTTGAGATTGACTGAAAGGATTAGAAAATATTACATAATCAGTAATCCTGGACAAATGCTCTCTCTCCCTCTGCCTCAAATTCAGTTTGCTCCATCCTCTGTAGTTAATCTTAAAAGTCATTCTATTTTCCTCTTTTCTTTAGCTTTTGTTTAGACCTGTCTCACTGCTAACAAGAGGTCAGTTAGTAAGTTTGTTCAGTGACGGCCTTGAAAGCCCGCTCTTCCCACATTGGTACATACACCCACCGACCCAGCCACACACTGCTCTAATTGTTTCCCTTTAGACAAAAACAGAATTCTTTGAAGATCCATGGCCTGGCGAAAACAAACAGATTTTTTGACACTCCCACAAGGAGCTTTGTTCAACAAGGAAATCTGAAGATTGTGTAATTAATTAAAAAAATGATTCAGGCCACAAGGAAGACAGAGGAAAACCTTTGATCTCATCTAACCTTAAACAGGGAGCTGGATCACATTAGTTGTACAATAAAAACGGTACAATGGAGATAATGGTGGTGGCAGTCCATAATTGGGCTGGTGTGAATGAAAAAATGCCGGGGCTTTAAATCGTTCCTAGTCCAAGCCTGATTATATACCTAAAAAAGTCAAATAATAGGTCAAATTTTGTTACACATTACTTACTAAAATCTAATTCCAAAAAATCTGTAACTCTATTCCCTATCTCTAAGCCATATCTGGCTTTGATTGGCTGCACAGTGGAACAGTGGGTAGCACTGCTGCCTTGCAGAAAGAAGGTTCCGGGGTCTTTCTGCATGGAGTTTGGATGTTCTCCTTGAACATGCTTTGGTTCTCTCCGGGTACCCCAGCTTCCTTCAAATAGTCCAAAAGATGACTGTTATGACTAATGACATATTTTTAGCATTTCCACTGAACATAGATGTCAGGATATGCAGCACGTTATTCATTATTTTACACTACATTTTGCGTATACAGTACGCTTTGATCCGAAGCGACTTCAAGACTTGTAGATCACCAACATACCTTTGTAGTGCCCCCTTGCCTACCTTGCTGGCAAGCCAACTAAATATGGTGCACGTTGAGTTCCTATCATTAAAAGGTGATAAAACTGCTGTAATTCTTATCTGTTTGGTTATGAGCACCCTTGTAAGAATTCTGTAAATATATATCTTTTTAACCCAATAAGAATTCAGGGATCCTCGACTCAATCAGAAACGAGTAAAGTGATTTAGCAAGTATTACAAGCAGAAATAAAATACAAAGATGTACAAAACACAAACATTAGACATAGGAATATTACTAGTGTTTGGAATTGCATTTAAAACATTTTATTTTTAAATATTGTAACATATTTACGCTATTAAACCTTAATGAATTGAAACCATCCCATGTATCAAAATGAATCCAAAACATACAGGGCTACATCTTGAAATGGTCGCAAGAGGTTGCAGTGGAGGGGGAAAGTGGCGTCCCACAAAAACATGGGGTGTCTTCACCAAGGTTCCGGGAAGTTCAGCTAGTGGGGCAGGTTTAGCTCGTGATTGAGGAGCAAGGACCCAAAGGCACTCCCCTTGAATACTCCACTGACGCTCTCAAGTCTGTAGGCTCCGACGTCCATCGTTGTGTGAATTCAAAGGGCGTACAGACCATCTTCTTTCTCTGCCAATTCTTTCAATGCCAATTAACCTAACAGTATTGTTTTTGGACTGTGGGAGGACCAGGAGAGAACCCAAATATGCACAGGAAGAACATACAAACTCAATGCAGAAAGACCTGGGCCAGGAATCGAACCCCGAATCTTCTAGTTGTAAAGCAATACTGCAATACCATGCAGCCCAGGAGTTTGGTATGTAAAAAGAGCATGTATATAAAAAATCTAATTAATTTCCTTGATTTTTTTATAGTGCTTTTTTCATTAATTTCTCTTATTTTATTTTGCATTGTTAAAAAGCAATATCTGTATTTAGTTACCTAATTTCCTTTCATTTTTATTTATTATTACTTTTGACAGATAC
Organism: Cyprinodon variegatus; assembly: GCF_000732505.1. Taxonomy (NCBI): domain Eukaryota; kingdom Metazoa; phylum Chordata; class Actinopteri; order Cyprinodontiformes; family Cyprinodontidae; genus Cyprinodon; species Cyprinodon variegatus. Next base: position 548,517 of record NW_015150670.1, read on the forward strand.
AAGTTATTTATGTGATCATTGTGGGTTTTTCTATCATTAAACAAGGCATACTAAAGATTTTGACCACATGTTTAACCTTTTGCCATAACATAACAGATTTCTGAATGGTCGTGTTGAACCAAGCATGCGTACAAATGGTTCTCCATGATAAGTGGTTATGACATCCTGAGGGTAGAGGGAACTGAGGCACATTTACTAGTTTCCACCATGCTTGGAATTACCAAACATGGGAAAGTGTGTGCATGAGGTAAGGATGAGCTTACAGTCTAAGCTCAATGCTTAGATGTAATGACACTAAATAGTACTGTATATGTAATGTCTGGAAGAGTATAAAAGAGGCTGTGTGTGTTTTAGAATTTTTATTATTGGCTTTGATTACCCCAACATCAATACATAGAGCCATAATTTTTGATATGGGCCTGTTTGAAATAAGATCCCTCATTGTTCAGCTAAGTCCATGTTAAACTGTCTTCCCTTTTAGATGATCATAAAGCCCAATATGCAACATTTTGATCTTTAATTGACTCTGTATTTAGATTGTCTGTAATGATGGAAAACCCTCTTTTCTGGTGAAGGAGATGCTGCCTCTTGCCACCACAATGCGTCAAACAAAAGCTGTTCTTCATTAACAGAGAGGCATTGTCAAACCTACATGAGCTAAACTCACTAGATTGGCTGCTGGATCCCAAAATGCTTTTCCTTTAGCACCATTTGAGGAGATTTAGACTGTGGTCAAAAGGTTATGTTACAAAAAGGAAAAACATGGGCCAAACAGGAATTTCAAATCTTTTGTGGAAAGTTATTTCTCTCTTGCCCGAAATGTATAATCCTAGCCAAAAGCTAGCCAAAGACATAACAAATCAAATCATGCTTAATCCAATGTATACTAAGTTTTTGTCTGTGCAAACACAACCAATTGTTATGTTTGAAAGTTAGAAAGGATCCAGGGCCAGGGATTGACTGTGACAAAAGCAGTTTTCAATGATAAATGAAAACTTAAAGAAGATCCCCTTATCAGAGGGGATTTGGACTTATGTGACAGAAGGAAAGCAGATAAAAGTCCTTATGGACTGAACAAGTAAGAAATTATTAAAAAGGTATTGGAGCTGCACTTGACTAATAACCCATTCCTGAAGTGCTTGTGCCCTCCAAGGCTTTCACAACATGGCTGGGAAATATCAATATCCGCTTCAGACGATCAACAGCATCTCTGAGCAAAAAATGCAGAGAGGTATCAACTATACATCAGTGAAAATAGTTCTAGTTTTGCAGTCTGTAAGTTTTTGTTTTTAATTTTTCTTTTGCCTCAAGTAAATGCACTCCCAGAAAAGGTAGTAACCTGAAAGTTGTATTTAAGTCTGTGTATCAGGATATAAATGGTTGTATTTAGGATTGGATCATATTTATGTTTGGCACTAGTATGAAGTGCTCAGAGGGATTTGTCTTTAATTTAGTATTTTTTTGTGTGTGTGTGTTCTTGTGTCTACCATGGGAAACTTTTTTTTTTCACACGGTTTTGAGATTGCATTGTTTTACCAATTTCATGCATTTACCTTTTTGCTTTTTCTTGGTGTTGGTCTCCTGAAACCACACTAAATTTACGGTAACTCTGCCCAAGCAAACACAAAGAGTCAAGCAGCATTTATGCACAGCAGAGTGCATATACTAAACTGGCCTTAGAGACAATAACTCCAAATAGGGGGTTTCAGATTGCATGGCTGGGAATAATGCTGAGCACATTGCAACATCAAGTAGCATAAGATAGCAGCTTTGAGGCTGAGTCATGTGGGGGAACACAGAGAGGGTGGTAAGGTAAAGTAGAGTAGTGTTTCTGGTGATGTAAATAGTGTATCATCATTGGTCCACCTTACTGGCACTTATGATGTCAACCTGCTTAATGGCTGATAAGACAAATTACCACTGGGAGGTAACTAAGTTTATTGACTCTTACTGCAAAACAATTTCTGTGAGCCATAATGCACACATGCATAGATTCACAGCCTTACATATACTAATAGACATCTTCCATGCCCTGGGGGACAATGCAAAATGCACATCTATACATAAACAGAGACCATAGTGTTTGTCTCTGGTACAATACGTCCTGTGTGAGCCTAGAGAGAATTGCCATGCCTGTTTCAGTGGGTGTTTAATTTATTCGACAGCCACACAGAGGAAAGGTTTCGTAGCTGAGTTTTATGTTCCTCAATTGTTTGGCCAAAATAAACCAGCTTTTACAGTCTTTCCTCAGAAACATGGCTGGACTTTGGACAAACACTTATGTAATAAAGTTTATCAGTACATGATATCAGTTAACAAGTTGTCTGGCTATTATTTTACAACTCTTTCTCTACACAACATTCTTATCTACTCTGGTGCAAAGTGCATGCTCACACACACACCTTTATAATTTCTGTCACTGAATACAGTCTAACATGACCTAACGCACGTACACTATTTTTAGTGACTAAGCATCTCAGTGTTGAATATGTCACATAACTTCATAATGCGAGCGATTTGTCACGTTCAAGGTTCGCTTTGCTGCAACTTTAAAATAGATTTAATTGCCCTTGTTAGAATAAAAGTTGTGTAGCTGCAGCCAGCACTAAAACAAGGTATTAACAGTTTTAGAGGTAGGAATATCTGGGTGTCTTGTTTGCATTTGCCACTTGGATGAAATTGGAGAAGAATAGAACAGTCTGCAGTGATATTGACACTGGTTGGGTATGGTGTGGTAAAGAAGAGCCACAAAATGAGTCCAAGATGAATCATTTAAAAAATTTCCACTTTCAATGTAGTGTTTGTATAAGTAATACAATACACTAATACAATCTTCAAGTACGCTATAATTAACACTCAGCATTTACTCTTACGTAAGCTGGAAAGATGAATCAGCTCTAGTTGGATTTTTGCAAATTTTTTTCATATTTGGCTACATTCATATTTTGAAGAGACGATAACAGAGCTCATTGTACAAAACTATCAGTCAAGTAAACGATATAAACTGTATCCATATCTTTAGAAAATTTGGGACATTGTAATAAATAGTTGTTCAACGTTATTAACACAAATAGAAACTTTAATATAAGTGATGAAACTGCTGGAATTTTTAAAAGGAACTAGTTGCAATCTAGGTGTGACTATGATATAATGCATATGTCTATGAGGAGAATGGTTACCAGACATAATCCTTTCTTCTAAAGAAGGCAGCAACACCTGATGAAAATCCCTTCAAATCTTCATGAAAAATTTGCCTTTGGAACCTAACCTTGAAATTTTAGGCCACAGTTCCAAAAGCTGCGTTTGGCACAATGGTAATGCAAGATTTTACCCACTGTTAAACATTTTTAGGTAGCGTCTTCAGGGTTGGTTATCTTCAGATATATATAGATTTTTTGTGAAGGTGAATTAAATTCTGAACATTTCCAGCATAAGCATTTGACTAAAAACACTCAAGGGGCTGGTAGAAAGCTTCAGATATAGAGATATTTTTAATTTCAAACATAAGAGTGAAAACGAAATCACTTGAGGAATTGTATGAACTTTTGAAAAGGTAGACTGGACAAATATTAACAATTTAAACTGTGGGATCCAACCAGAGACAATAGCATGCTGGACTTGAATCACAAAGCCTACAATGAAGGTTTTAGTTAATGGCAAGTACAATTATGCAATTGAGTTGTCAAAGCTTACATATTCTAAATTTTAAACGAAGTGATTTGTCTTTCAATTGAATTGCGCAAGATTAAAAGGAATGGAAACATTTTTTGAAATTCCTCTCTTCAAACCACGTATTTAATGTGATGGAGGCGTTTCAGTACTTGGATTTTTCCAGAGGGTGTTATCAAGGGTCTAAATGCCCCTGGTAGAGTCTCCCAAAGGCAAACAGGCACTGGGTGACGAGTCAGTCAAAGAGCACATCACAAAGTCCAAATGATGACCAAAAATTAAGGGCACACAACCTTACCCAGTACAGCAGAGACAGGGTCTCACCGTAGAGCCAGGCATGGGGTTGAGGTTCGTCTAGCACCCACATGTTGTCGCGGCCTATAGGCTGAACACTACCCGACCTTCTTAGCATCCCATGGAGGTAGGGTGTTGGAAAGTGCCCCTCTCTGGGATTCCATTATTCTGCAGGGAAATTCAGTGTCCATGTGGAAAAAGACAGTGACTTTGGACTTGTTCATCATACAGTCACTAAGGTGGTCAAATAACTATGGAAGACGAGTTACAGAATGTTTTTGTTTTTTTCAAAAATTGGTCATTTAGGTTTTGGTAAAACTTTGCTTATTGTTAACCTTTCAAAATATAATATACATTTTTGTCATCTTTTTATGTTAGTGTGTTAATCTTGGAACATCATGGAAATGAAGAGAGTAGGAAGATCCACATCTTTAAATCGGTCATTACTCGAACGTATCCTTCAGGGATCTGGTTTGGGTTTAGCTTGGGTCAATATGGCTATGATTTCTGAACTGTTGATGAAAAGTTGGGGTAGTTACGTTGAAACATCTGCTTGAACTTGTTGGTACTGAAATGGACGATGTTGTTAAATTGGCTCGAAGATTGGAGATTCACTCTTTAGAAACTGGAGACATTATGTTGGCAAGATTTAAGCAAATGTTATCAGAAGATGACAAAAGACTCATAAAGGCAGGGTTTGTTGGAATTCTAACACCTCATAAAGCAGATCCCTTCTTTTAAGATCTGTTTTAAGCCACAAATGAAAGATCTTGAATGCTCTGGACTTATTTAAAAGAAAGGAAAAATTGAATGGACACCTTTGGATTCTGTGAATGGAAAGATATTATACTTGAAATGTGTTAAGACTTTGAACAAAGTAAAATTAAAAGCTAAATTAGCATTTCAACTTTATTTATGCATCTCAAACTCCAAGTCTAAATAGACCTCTATCCATTACCTTTCCGGGATGGGAGGACATTTGATTTGCCCAACATTTTACTACATTAATCACATATTGAAAGAAAACCCCAATTGCAACGTTTTACCCCTGGCTTGATCTCCACACTTTTGTCCCTTCACACATTTTCCTTGCTCTGAGAATCCATTCTTATCCTTTTATCTCCAGGATTCTTAGCTTGACAAAAACAACCGTTTTATTGCAATTTGACTAAGGGTGTACTGTCTGTATCTGTCAATTAAATTCTTTCAGTCTGAATCTGTCTGATCCCCCTTACCTCTATGGACCATGGAGGCCAATGTAGCTTGGACTCTAATAACTACGACTGTTCACTGAAGCTCCAATAGACTTGACCCTTCATTAAGGGCATAGGGATCAGAGCTGAATGACTAAAAAACCTGACCCAAATAAAGCTTGTCCTGTGGCAATCATTCAGCTTTATTCACAAACCAAAAGTGGAGCATTTGTTTTTCGAATGAACACTGTACTTATGATGGTGAAACAAGATCCATAAAGCATTCTTAGGTGCAAAGATATGCATAAGTAGGATTTAGCCTACCTTTAACTGTCTGATCCAATACGGACAGTTGAATGTAGGTCAAGGCAATCCGTTTGAAAGAAGGCTGACAATTTGAATAAACAGCTTATGTATATAAGTTTAAATCTGTTCTATCCTTTACTGGGTCAGACAGGCAATCTGAGTAATGTTCGTCTAGTTCAGCTGAAGATTTCGTCATGTAACCCAAAAAAGTCAACAGCAGCTTAGAGTCAACAGAAACACAGCAGCCTAATGTTAACACCCTTGGAGCCCACCTTAAACATTTTGAAACACAACACCCAAGCCCCTGAGACCCATGAATGTGCGTTTGAGCAAATTATGATCTCATCTACAGGGTGTTTTTTGAACTGACATCACCAAGTAAAATCATTCTATGTGCACCCATATTCTTTTTTATTTATGTTTTCTAACCAGTTTTTCAGGGGACTTAAATATAAATAATTGTGGTGCATGCCACATAGTGATAAGCAATTTGCTTGTTCCTAACATGCAACCCAATAATACCTAACTTGCTTCCTTCACATTTTTCTGCCCTCCCTTTTTGATACTTTAACCTTTTTCCTATTTCTAGAAGGCATTCCTCGCTTATGATCAGAAGATATAGACATAACATGTATTAATGAATAATATCATACAAATACCTATAGGATACAATCAATGGACAATTTCTCTCTAGGTTGACTATGTGCACTCTTAAAAGTAGGTCGAGCATTGATATCTGTGTAACGTTCTGAGTACTCCACTCCTCCAGCTGAAAAGGAGTCAGTGGAGATTTTAAGGGAATTACTTCCTTCTTGGGTTTAGCGTTGGTGGCCTGGGATCTACTAGGCATCCCTCAAAATTTGTTGGAAAGTCTGACATGAATATTTCTCTGAAATCCGTCTACAGTCCTGGATCTTAATGAGGGTGTAATTAGAACTCATTGAAGATTACGTTTCTTCTGATCACGTGAATTTGTCACATGAAGGACTCTTGTTTAGCTTGTTTTTAGCTGTCCCAAATATCAGTAAGCCATTATATTCACACATACCAGTTTTTTTTTTACTTTGTGCTATACACCTTGTAATTATGTTTTAGAATCCTGTTTTGAAGTAAGAAATAGTAAATCTTTATTTGTCTTGCTTATCTGGGAGAGATTATGAATAAAAACAACTAACTGGACTGATTAAGAGCTCTAGATAACAGTAGCACTTACAAAGTCTGCACCATTTATTAATTTTGTGTGTAGTGGCATTTACACAAAAAACACTTATCTACAAAAATTACATCAAAAAGATGAAAGAATTAAACATTGTTGTGTACCATCTTTAAGCAGTATTGTGAAACTATCAACAGTTGTGAAATATAGTGCACAATTTTTAAATTTAAACACCAACCAGTCTTCTTATTAACTTTTCTATCAGTATAACTCATGGCCAAAGAATAGTATTGCTATCTGTACTAGCAACATTGGTAATCCAGTTAATCACCTATCAACTTGGCAGTAAAATCTGAATCCTTCCAACACTTAATTTTCTCTTTCATTGAACAGCGATGTTCAGATTGTTACTCAAGGCTTGTCGCTCCTGGCATCAAATATTCTTTCCAGTTTCTTCACACCTGATCTTGGACTTTTGCTCTGTCCTTTCAGATCACTGGCCATTGGTGACTCACTTGTTTCTCATTGCATGCATGCACAATATCATATATTCTGTTACACAGTCTTGTTATGGTAGATTGACATATAAGTGCCTTGTTTACTAATAAATGGAAGAAAGTGAATGAATAAGACAAAGAAATAGAATATAATAAATCAAGAGGGTGCCATAAGTAAGGTCGGAAGACCTTTGTATGTAACCAGGGGGAGCTGCTGCTTTATGGATTCGTAGTTATAGTTCATGGCTGGGCCTGTTTAAGGAACATATGCTAAAAAATGCTTTTTTTTTTTACAACAAAATTACCTGAACTGCTGAAACTGGATATATCTATATGGTCAAGAGATAATCTAAAGCACATCTTCTGAATTTAAACACCTTTGCTCAATATTCTTACATTTTCTTTTGTGTTGTTGACATAATATTATTATGTATGTACATGACAAACATCCAAGTTTATGAGATGAAATATTCTGAGATTTTGGTTAAATGGTTTTCAAAACACTCAGCTATTTTGTCTTGCAATGTTTGAAGGCACGTAAGATTGGTGTACCCTGCTTATTGTACCCTCCACACCCCCATCTGTTTTCCAGTTAAAAGAAGACTAGAACTCTTTTGGTTACAATAAAGAAAAAAAATGGCAGTACTAAAATATTTCCATTCCAAGGATTCCCTTTATATTATTTCAGACAGAGTAGGAATAATTGTTCATTTTCTGTTTTAAAAAAAGTTACATAATTTTAAAAATATCTGTCATATCTTTATAAATACCAAGAAACAATAATCTTTTCATTTAGGGTTAATGCACTCTAAGACTCTTGTACCAGTCCATGTGTAATCATTAAAGTCCTACTCACTTGTCCACTTGTTTATTTCTCTGTTAATCTGCATAGTAACTATGAGCTGTTTCTGCCCCCCTTAAAAATAAAAATTGCTCTATCAGGAAAAGGATCAGGTTACAAACCTCACCCTTTTCCACTATCCAGCTCTCTTTCCTTTTCATTGCTCTCTCAGTGACCCCATCTATCTCTTCTATAATCTCTCCCATTTGTCCTTCAAATGTTTCCTTTCTTTCATATATTACGATCAGAGTATTTGCGTTTTTGAAATACATCCCCTGTGCTCATTACTTGCACTCTGTGGTTTCCACATAGTAAAAACAGATGAAATAATTAGAATCATGAACTTTTAATTCCCTGTTTTGTAGCACCAGTCGTAATAGTGGCATTTAAACCACCAATAATATCAGGGCACAGGCACTTGTGTGTTACCAAGGGCAGAGGTGTGAAATTAAGCTTGCAAGAGAGTAGTAAAAGTGCAGTGAACTCCTGACATGGGTTGAATGTGTTTCATTGTATTGCCATTGCATATGTGTGCGGTGCACTCATTAGCCCATGTCCTCTAATGAGCACCATGGGTGGTTTAACACCTTGGCCCTATAGACAGCAAAAGCGTTGCTGTGCCAGGCTGAGTCCAGGCAGCTCATTATTACAGCGGGCGGTCTGAGTAGACCACAGTGCATTAAAAGCCTCGCTTTCTCTCATTCTCCCTACCCACCATGCCCTGTTCTTTAATTAGAAATATTATACGTAACCTTTTGTGTACCATTGCGTGTTTCTCTGACCTGCTTCTGCTTAGACAAACAAGACAAACAGCTGGTGGGAGTTAAAACGGCAATCCCACTGGCAGTCATGGGCAGTAAGGGAATTCAGTGTGGTTGTGATGAAGAGGAGGCCAGAAAGAGGTGATATAAAACTACAGGGACTGAACCCATGACCTTGATTATATGTAGGCAATGTGTGTGTGTTGGACAGAGTGAATAGAGAAAACCACATTTTGCAAACCGCCAGGAAAGGCTGTAATTAAGATTTTCTAGAGAATGCTAAAGAAAAAGTTAAAATACACTTTATACAATATGAATCATTACATTTTGTGATGTGCAAAAAGTCTTGCATCAAACATGCATAAAAATAAATATATGTACTGTACGTGTGTTTTCTTATCAGCAAACTGGAAGCTTTAACCGTCTTGAGAGAGCATGCCTTTGTCACGATTTGTATGAAGGTTGGTTGAGGACCCAAATGCAGAGACCAGGAGGCAGAGGGGCATCTTGTAGATTTAATGAAGAACAGAGGCAGCCAACCAAAAATCCAAAATACTAAGAACTAGTGATGTTATGAGATGAACCGAGGCTTCGAAGCATGTGTCGAGTACTGGAGGGGCCGTTTTCCGTGAGGCACGTATTGAGGCTTGCTTCATTTGGGGGAGGAGCCAAAAATAGATGGCGTCCGAAGCCTTGCTACCCCACCATACCACGTGACCACTTCGGGAAGTAATGCAGCTTGCTCAGAACTCATCTGCCATTTATGCATCCTTCGTGTTCAGTGAAGATGTGGGAGTTTGCAGGATTGTTGAGTTTGGAGTTTGGATATATTCTGAAAATAGATTGGCTGTTTTTCCAACCAATCTATTTGTTTAAAACTAGTTTGGTTAGAAACAATGTTATGATAAAAATCTGAGCAAGCCACTGGTTACAGATGTAACCGGTTGCTTTCTAAACAACTATCACCTTACTACTGGTCATTAGCTGTAAGAGATGAACTTCCACTCCTGAGGTTGATGGTGCAAGGCCCACCTCAGACTTTTGAAAGTTGCGATAAAACACAAGTATTTTGGCTAATGTGACTATTTGGTATTGGTTTGCCCTAGTACAAATATAGATTGAGTAAAAACACTACCAAATTAGATTGGTTGGTTTAACCTAAAGAATGGTTGGACACATAACTTCCAACCTGATTAAAATGAAAAACTATGGAAAAACTATAATGTTTGAATAAAATGACTAACATCTTTCATTTTGCTCATCATTCCCCAATTTTCAAACCCATTTTTACTTTCTGCTTGAGCTTATTTCACTAAAATGGCAGAAAAACAGTGTACCTTAAAGGATTCTCTCTTCTAACACATTTTACATACAAAAAAACTTACAAAAGATTCTATTACAGACCAATCATTAACTATTTCAAAGG